>NW_027514694.1:0-132500 GCF_048772815.1 Callospermophilus lateralis | reverse complement strand
CCCAAAGGATCCCCATTTTCACTTGATGGGGTTCAGGAACCTTACAGAGGAAGTCAAGAGACTTCATCCCAATGACTGCTCTTTTGGCCATTTTTCATTTGGATGCAAACATGGGAACTTTCTTTAGATCCATCAGGTGCTGAGAATCTAAGTCACAGCCACACACAGGGCCAGGGGGCTGATTCATACACATCCCTTTTCAAAGCACTTAAGAAAAGAGCCACAGGTATGCCCAATCATTTCCCTTTGAAAACTGTTTTCTTCAGGCTTCAAAAAGGGGTGGCCAGAGGCAAAGACCTTCCTGACATGCAGGGCAACAGAACAATTGGTAAGTAAAAGGCCCAAAGCAGGGTTTCTCCACTGAGACTTTCCTGGTCACACTGATATCTGAGTTTTCTGAGATGCTCCCCATTCCCTACAGCTATCCAGTACATTGATATGTCACAGAGCTTTGAGGTGGTAAAGATCTTGGACACAAAACCATAGGCCTATTCTTGAGATTGGCCGGAATTCAGGAAGAAAACAGGAACTTAGGAAGATAGCAGGTGTTGCACATCAATAAGGCAAGCTACAGTCCATTCATAAATGGGGCAATATGAATGCTGAGAAGCTTTCTACTCGACAAGACACATCCATTCATGAATTCTCTTTTCTAATGTCTACAACCACGGACACAGTGAGATACACAGACAGAGAAACACTCGCCATGTTAAACGACTTACTAGAAACAGTCCACTTCCAACGAAACAAACTGACTTTCCTACCTATTCTCAGAGAATGAGACAAAACCACAAACCCACAACCACACCCACAAAGGCACCTTCTTCCCCCAAGTAGGTCTTTGACTATCCAGAGTGTCCTCTGACTTGTAGGCCATAATATGTTCCCCCAAAATAGCCTGTCCTGTCTCAGATCTGGTCTCCTTGGCAAACTCTGTGAACTTCTCAGGAGCCAACGGTGAGCCACTAACTGCTTTCTCAAGAAAAGCAACGCTTCCGAGCTTTCCTGGCATTTGTTCTTCTCACGTCTGAAGGTACCAAGAAAGACTGACTGTCCTTGGTAAATTCAAATAAGTGAGACCACAGGGATGGGGACTGGGACTGGCTCTGTGTGCCTGGCTTCCTGGATCCAAAGTTCAGAAAGTTCCATCACCAAGGAAGTGAGGTGAGGTCATTTCCTTCCTGAACTGAATGAGGTCCCTGTCTTGGCAACCACTTTGTCTTAACTGTTGCTTCCAAGGGTCCCATGAGATTGAGGCTGCCCCTACTTCCTGTGACACTTTCACAAGTTAGAATGGTATATCAACCATAGGCACCCAGGAATAGATCTCCACACAGGCCTGTTTTGGTCCATGTTCTCTACATTAAGAAGAGAATCTAATTCAGACACAACCTTTTATCCTGACCGGGTTGTTTGCCATGGAAGATGACTTTTGCTTTCTCAGGTCCTTCATAGCTGCCTACATCTTCTCCAGGGATCATTTCTGCATGGGCCTTTGAGGTTCTCAGCAGGTGGAAGTTTCCCTACATCTCTTTATTGTAAAATCAACTCTTTCCCTGCTCTTCTATAAAGTTAGATTGAAGGAACAGTGTATGATTATGGTTAAAAACATGTTTGATTTGGGTTAGAAATCATTGTGCTGGATGAATAATGGTATTGGGAACTTGCTATGTGTATAAGAATATATAGGTGTAATATATGTATGAAAAAAGAAATCTAAGTATGATGTGAAGGCCAGAAGGGCATTGGGCCCTTGATTGGGATACGCAGCATTGAATTACGTTCTGCAGAGATGTCTCAGATAAATCGATATACAATGGCATAGGTCCTTGTACCTTGCATGAATTAATGTAGAAGGAACATCCAGTCAAAAAGGGATAGTCGGTAGTGAAAGGTTAATAAAATAGGTACTTGTAATTTCCTGTTTTTCTGTATGCTTAACAAAACACTGTTGAAATCTTGAGAAATGTTTGCTAATCTTGTTCTAGAATGTACTGTTCCCAACTGCCAAACTGCAGAATGTACTGCCTCACTCGGTGTCACGCGAACCGCCCACTCACCCTTACACATCAGTAAACTTCCCTCCCTTCCCTCTCCAAGAAATGTATGTAAGCTCTGCATAAGCTGTTCTCAGAGCTCTCTGATCTATTTAAGTTAGCTGTGAGCCCCAGCAAGCTGGACCCAAAAAAAACCCTTTGCTGTTGCATGAGACAGTCTCTTGGTAGTCTCTTCCTCCGACACTCGCCTGACCTTTACATATTGAGGTTCCACCGAGTTCTGGCAGTGGCGGATGAGAGACCCCCAACGGGCTCCTCTCGGAGCAAGTAAGGCGCCTCTTTCTGGTTTCAGGTGTCATGTTAGGGCTTGGCAAAATTGCTGGAGATGAAGAGCCTGGAGTCTCTCCGACGGTGGCTGAGAGACGTGTCACAGAGACATAGGGCACCTCCATGGGGGACCCCGCAGAGGACTCGGAGAATCAAGGAACAATTGCTTCATTGACTCAGTGATATTTTGTTTTAGATTAGGTATTGCCATCCTATCGGGTTTTGCCGGCTACGCATTCCTGGTCTCAGTGTTGGACGTCCATTGCCTGTCTTCATGGTCTTGTCTTATCTGTGTCATGTGACTTTGCTTTTACTGTTTGTGTACCTTTCATTATGGGACAGAGCACTTCAATGGCTCTGTCCCTGACCCTTGATCACTGAACCAAAGTCTGCTTAAGGGCTCAGTATCTTTCTTTTTTTAGTAAAACGCTAGACCTGGCAGACTCTCTGTGCCTCAGAATGGCCCATTTTGGAGTCGTATGGCCCCTAGAAATATCTTTCTACTTCCCACTAATTTAAAAAGTCAGAGATATTGTCTTTCAGCCAGGGCCACATAGCCATCCTGATCAACAGCCATATATCTTAACTTTGCCAACCTCTGCAAATCTCCTCCACCATGGGTGAAGCCTTTCCTTGCCCATGCCTCTGCTCATACTCCTTCCCCCATGATCTCTCAAACCCTCACCTCTTCCACCTCCTCCACCATCTGTTCTCCCTGAGTCACAAGATTTGACTCTACTGGACTCTTCTTCCCCTCCTTATCCACTGCCCTCGTCCCCTAACACACAACACACTCTAAGTGATTCCCCTGCTTCTGACTAAGCCTCTCTACCATTGGAGGAAGCTAAGCCGGTAATAGGATCTGATAATGGACCGATGTTCATGGCCCAGGTAAGTCAGGGGTTAGCCAGGAACCTGGGGATTAATTGGAAGTTATATTGTGCTTATAGACCCCAGAGTTCAGGACAAGTAGAAAGAATGAATAGAACAATTAAAGAGACCTTAACGAAATTAAGCTTAGAGACCAGCATAAAAGATTGGACTATGCTCCTGACTTATGCAATGTTTCATGCAAGAAAAAATCCTTCTGTTTCTTTGAGTAGCCTTACCCCCTGAGAAATTCTCTATGGTGGCCCTCGTCCAGTAAGGGTCCTAAGCCCAACTGTAAGACCTAAGGATCCATTTCACACCCTCTTGGTTGACAGACTTAAAGCTCTTGAAAGAACTCAGTGATACCTGTGAAAATAGCTGGCCACTGCCTACCAAACTGTGTACCAGGGGATTCCACATCCATATCAAATAAGAGACTTCATGTATGTAAGATGACATCAGGTGTCATCCCTGGAACCCTGCTGAAAAGGACCATACCAGGTGTTACTTATAACACCTACAGTGGTAAAGGTATACAGAATCACTTCCTGGATCCATGCCTCTCATCTCAAGCCTGCTCCTTGTCCAGAATCTTTCTGGAAACTGGAAAAGACTGGTAACAGTTTCAAATTGTGTATTCGCCATGTGGATAAGGTTATATACTCTCCCCTTGGCCACAAGTAGTCCTAACCCTCATCAGCCTGTTAAGCAGCGATGGCTGATCACAAATCCTACTGGAAAAGAGTATAATCTATCTCGCATACAGCCCCCTTAGGGACCTGGTGGCCATCTCTCCACCCAGACATTTGTCAGCTGGCCATAGGTCTTTTTTATTGGGATATCCCTGATGAAGAAAATCCCACTAAAATACCATTAAATCCCTTCCGTACCATAGATAATGGAAACAAACTTTATGGATGTAGGGACACGCGAGCCAGATGCGGTTGGCTAGCCTAGATTACTATGTTTGCCCGGCAAACTATCAAAGCCACAAACAGTAACGGCTGTGTGGGGAAAAAGCCGACTTCTTCTGTATTTCATGGAGATGTGATCATACAGGGGCTGCCTGATGGAACCCCAATACTTCATCAAATTCAGTACACAGCATTGGCCATATTACCAAGTAGAAAACAGAAAAAGGATGGCCCCCAGAGGGGTCTCTAGATCCTCAAATTTTGCGTGACCTTTTTAACTTCTGCAAGTGCTTAAAAGAGTGAAAGGAGATTCCCCTATGTGGAAGCCTTTTCCCTCCTTCACTCACATCCTGAACTATGCTTCTCCAACAGATTTTTATCCTCAGCCTTCTGCTCCAGACTCTCTGCTGTCACTCCCACCTCAGCAACCTGATTTCTCCCCTCCAATTACTAGATCAGAAACCCAAACCTCCACCAGTTCTCAGACAATTGCCCACTAGTGAGGTAGCAGGTACTGAGGTACCCCTCCACCGACTCATTCCTCTCTTCTCCTGTCAGTGCCCTCACCGGTCCCACCAGGTCCTCTTTCCAGCTAACCCAAAGCTCAAACGAGCTGAGGAGAGCTCTCAGACCCTTATCCAAGATGTCATATAAATGGCCATTAAAGTTGCTTTGTCATCACTGAAAACAGGTTACTAAAATTTAAAGTCCCTCACAGAATTTTGGGATACTCACTCCCGTTTTCTGCTCTGCTCTACCTGTTCTACTGCTGAAGTTTTGTTGCTAGGAAATTCCCAAACCCCTTTCCAATTATTTTTTTACATCTCTCTTTTTCCTCATTCTCAGATCCTCAGAGCTTCTCTCAGCCCCACCTTCCCCGTATTCCCCCTCTGTACCAGGCCCACAGAAAAGTCTTAAATGTCCTTCTCCAGAAGTCTTCACCATGGCTGAATTTAGAACTTTCAGCATAGAGTTTCTATAAAGAGTTCAATGTAGATAAACTTTCTCTTTTTGTATTGCCCTGTTCTACTTGGCCACTGGTTAAAAAACTCAGTACTTCTAAGCTAGACAACCCCTAACTTGTTTTTCAGAAAATATGTGAACAAGGCCTCTGGCCTTCAGCTGGGGCTTCACAGAAATGGCTACATTTCTAAGATAAAGAAATTACCAAATGGGCTCCGTTGTAACAGCTGGCAGAGGGAAAATAAGAAAGGGAATAAAAAGCTCTCCCCCTCCCATGTGTCCTTGAAAATTTAACTTGCCCAGAACAGAGGAAAAATCAGAAACAAATACTGCTTTTTTGAACTTCTGCAGACTGTAAACTTCTGAGCCCCATCCTTATATGCTGGGTACAAAATTCTGAAACTACCTAAACTTGAGTTTCAGGGGATTAATTGATTACAACAGAAGCAATGCCCTCTGAATCCGGTTGCAACAAAATAGGACTGTTTCCCTGTCTTCAGTGCCTTAGGTGCCTTGCCTTGTCTGTCCCTACAACAGCATAATTCTATATACTTAAACATTGTTTATGTTTTCATGAAATGGTCAACAGATGGGATTAATTTTGAAATGGTGCAGATGTTTCCCAGAGTGCTCTATCATGATGCAGGTTCGTTTGAAGATCAAATGGGGCGGGCATACAACCGGTTCCACTGGGAACATGTATCGCTCACTTTAGCCATCCTATTATGAATAGGAGTTGCTGCACGGGTGGGCACAGGAGCCACTGCCATTGTCCATGGGACACAACAAATGACCCAATTAGAAGCAGCAATAGAGCAAAACTAAGATATTAGAAACCCCCATCAGAGCTTTGCATGAATCTTTAACCTCTCTCTCTGAAGTTGTTTTACAGAACAGTTGAGGGTTGGACCTCCTCTTTATTAGAGAAGGGGGCCTTTGTGATGCATTGAGGAAAGAATGTTGTTTTTATGCTGACCATACTGGAGTTGTAATAAAATCTATGAGTAAATTTAAAAGACACCTTGAAGAGCATCAACAAGAGAGAGAGGCCCAAAAAGGGTGGCTTGAGTCTTGGTTCACACACTCCTCCTGGTTAACTACGTTTTTATCAACCTGGCAGGTCCAATAATAATCCTCATATTATTGCTAACTATAAAACCCTGTTTGCTCAACCGTGTAATTTCTTTTCTCCAGGCTCAAATTGGACGAGTTAAACTTATGGTAATACCCCACTAGCAGACATAGAATGTGACACCCTCCAATGATCATTTTTATGATTAAAAGTAGCCAGAAGAAGAAGTGGGGAATTAAAGGTTAATAAAATAGGTACTTGTCACTTCTTATTTTTCTGTATGCTTAACAAAACACTGTTGAAATCTTGAGAAATGCTTGCAAATCTTGTTCCCAGAATGTTCTGTCCCCAACTGCGCAACTGCAGAATGTACTCCCTCACCCAGTTGCACGCAAACCACCCACTCGCCCTGACCCATCAATAAAATTCCCTCCCTGCCCTCTCCAGGGAAAGTATATAAGCTCTACTTAAGCTATTCTCAGGGCTATCTGCTCGATTCAAGTGATCTCTGAGCCCCAGCATGCTGGACACCAAAAAAACCCTTTGATGTTGCATGAGATAGTCTGTTGGTTGTCTCCTCCTCTGAAGCTCGCCCCACATTTACTTGGATGATTGAATGTAGAAGAGAACATCCAGTCAAAAAGGGATAGTCTATAGCATTAGGAAGATAGTCAGTACTTTTAGGAATAAGGGTGAGTATAGGAATTGGAAAAAAAAGTTCTTTAGCAATAGGGTTTCGATTAGAGAGTGAATGTAAATGTCAGCACAGGTGAAGAGTCAGTCACAATGATGAACTGGGGAAAATATGTAGGAAAGCAGATATCAATAGAGACATTACGAAAACAGGCAAAGTATAAAGTGAGTGATAGGATTAGATATTTTGAACAGGGTTGAGTTTACATATATAATCTTAGGAAGAAACAAATATGTAGTCACAAATAGGATTGACATTTGAGATCATTAGGCAAATTTCAGGTGGATGAATATTTCTCAGAATAATCTTGTGAATAGTTGATTATAAATCCACATACATAAACATGAATGAATTTAGGTAGTGTATATAAGACACATATATTTCATATTTTGAAAAATCTGGAGAGTGTATATATATATATATATATATATATATATATATATATATACACAAAACACACACACAGATAAAAAAGTAGCAATATATATGTCAATCAAAATTCATTATAAAATATGCATCATCCAGAGATCTAAAAATATTAATTTTACTGAACATGGATTTATGTATAATGCTCTTCAACTAGCAAGCTCACCCATAGGTTGAATATCCAATTCCAACAAGTTTAGTAGGAGTGATCTCTTCTAACAATTTGTATCTGCCAAGTCAGCCACCTCACAAGAATGTACGTGTGGTACCAGGTAGGAATCTATATGTGCATATAAGAATACAGAGAAAGGGAGACAGGAATTCACATATTTGTTAACCTTAAAAATACATGGACAACTATTTCAACAACAAATCGACTAGATTCATGACTCCAACTCTGTATCATGCAAAAAGCAAGTCCAACAATACACCAGGCCTACTCTGAACTGCTTGTATTTCTATTCTGTTTGGGTTAGTTATCTCCATCATATTAGAATTAGTAGTCAGAGTCTGGTCGGGTATGGGTTAGAGTCAGGGATTCAGTATTTTGAATGGAAAATAAAAAACTGAATCCAATGTGTATGCAAATATATGCTACAGAAAATTCTTCCCACTCTCCTCCAGAACAATGCCTTGACATTACCTTCGCCCCAAGTAAGACACAATTAGAGGAGAAGAGTTAGAAAATCTGTGAATACCTATCAGGAATGGAAAATGCTCCAGATTTCACATCTTTGGAGGTGGTAGAGGAGTTTCCAAAAGTAAGGGACAGGGTAAACACTCCACAAACATGGAGCTCTGCTGGCCTAAAGACTTTTTGAGAACCTGCCTTTGAGGTTGGGCACTTAAAATATATGTTGTTTTCATTAGCTTTAGCTTTATTTGTAGTGAGACAATCAAAGCTCGATCTGCTTCTATGTGACCTGGAGGACATGGTTATTTATTTTCCAATAAAAATGAGGCAGCAGTGCTGAATTCTCTCTTTGTAGGTAAACTGTGGCCACTGAGGGCTAAGTGTCTCCCCGTGTGGACTGTGACACAACTTGGTCATCCTCCAATTATCGTCGTGTTTTTTGCTGCTGCACTGGGAGTTTGGTATTTGCTTCATGAAATACAATGAGTTCAAATGGGAGACAGTGCTGAAGGGAGTTCTGTCAGCTGTGGTGGGCATGGTCTCCAGGAGAATGCACCAACCAGGGTTCTATCCCACGTAGCTTGCCCCCTTGACAATAGCAACATGATTCTGAACATTTCCCTAAAACCTCTCCATATAAAAATACGCCTTTACGTATATGGGTCTGATGGCTGCACCATGTCAGTCTCAAGCCATTTGGAAGCCAATGGAAGATCCACATGGCCCCACCACAGATGTTTTATCACTCACTTGCATAACACTTCTCTAGGCCCACTACTCACCAGGCTCCTACTTACTAGCATCTCTGTTCTACACCATTTTCATGAAACCCAGTCAATCAAGGCCCTGTCTGGTATATTCATGATCATCAACAGGACATCAAAGGTCCTCCAGTGACATCTGGTCATGGGAATTTTAAAAATTTCATGGTAATTATCTAGCAATTTTTCATGGATGAAGTTGGAGGCACTGTGGGTTTCAATTCATTCAGGAACCCTTAAAGGGTTAGGAAACTAATTTCAGGCAAAGCTCTGGAGTACTCTCACAAGCAAGGCTACCCAATGAGTGGCCAAAAAGTCACATGAAGCGAGGCCAATTGAGGTCTATAAAGCGAGGTCCATGTGGGTTTTGAATCTCTATAATGCATGCCAAGTCTTTCAGAATAAAATCATGTAATATCCTGGCTGAGATTCGCAGTGTTCTGTGGAAAGCCAACCTGTGCCTAGATCTCAGGTTCCAATGGCAACTTCATGCCTGGCCTCCTAAAATCCCAACACAATTCTTGGCAATACTTCTCTCAGGTCAGTTCCAGAACTCAGTCTATAAGGAGAATCACACCAGAGTTCAAGTCCAGGTGGACCCAGACAACTCTTCCAACCGCTACTCAAATGAAAACAATTAAAACCAGAATACTCCCTCATGGCCCTATTCTTCTTCCATATAGACACTAATCATAACCTCTTCCTGGAGTTTTCCATGAGTTGTGCAGCCCAAGAAAATGTCCAAAATAAGCTTCTTGCACCTCTTTTGCCTAACTTCAGCGTGGCCTGGGCACCCTTCCTGTGAACCTGGAGTGATCAAATAGGCCTGCCCTTAATACTGCTCCGCTTATCCAATTTGAGGCTCTCTGACTGTGGGGTGTAGATTCTTTATGTGAATTGGAGTCATGAGAAAAGCCATGACAGTGTCCAAAATCAGCTCGCTTTTCCTCATTTGCCTAAAGTCAGGGTGGCCTGGACACCGTTTCTGTGAACCAGGAGTGATCAAATAAGCCTGCCGTTAATACTTCTGTGTTTCTCCAATTTGAGGCCTACTGATTTCAGGTATCAATTTCTTATGTGATTTGGAGTTACTCGAAAACCCAAGCACCTCTGCAGGGAATTGAAGAACTCATTTGACCCAAAGAATCCCTATTCTCACTTGATGGAGTTCAGGAACCTAACAGAGGAAGGCAAGAGACTTCATCCATAATGAATGATTTTTTTGCCATTATGGTTTTGGATGCACACATGGGATCATTCTTTAGATGCATCAGGTGCTGAGAATCTAACTCAAAGCCACACACATGGCCAAGAGACTAATTCAGACACATCCCTTCCCAAAGCAATTAAGCAAAGAGCCACAGGTGATGCCATTCATTTCCATTTGAAAACTGTTTACTTCAGGCTTCACAAAGGGGTGGATTGAGGCAAAGAACTTCCTGACATTCAGTGAAAAACAACAATAAGTAAGCAAAAGGCCCAAAGCAGGGTTTCTCCACTGAGACTTTCCTGGTCACACTGATATCTGAGTTTTCTGAGATGCTCGCAATTCTCTTCAGCTATCCAGTACATGGCCATGTCACAGAGTTGGAGGTGGTACATATTTTGAACATAAATCCATGAGCCTATTCTAGAGAGTGGACAGAATTCAGGAAGAAAACAGCAACTTAGAAAGATAGCAGGTGTTGCACATCGACAAGACAAGCTGCACTCCATTCATATATTGGGCAGGTTGAAATATGGGAAGATTTACACTTGACAGGACACATCCATTAATGCATTCTCTTTTCCAATGTCTACAACAATGGACACAGTGGGATACACAGACATAGAAACACTCACCTTGTGAAATAACTTACTAGAAACTGTCCACTCCAAACCAAACCGCCTTTCCCATCTATTCTCAGAACATGAGACAAAACAATAAACCCACACACACTCCCACAAAGGCACCTCCTTCACCCAAGTAGGTCTGTGACTATCCAGAGTGTCCTCTGACTGGTGGGCCATACTATGTTCCCCTGAAATGGTCTGTCTTCTCTCAGATCTGGTTTCCTTGGCCAACTCTGTGCAGTTGTCAGGAGCCAGTGGTGAACCACTATCTGCTTTCTCAGGAAAGGTCCATCTTCAGAGCTTTCCTGGCATTTGGCCATCCTCACATCATTAGGTACCAAGAAAACTGACTCTGTCCTTGGTAAATCCAAACAAGTGAGCCCACTGGGACTGGGACTGGGACTGCCTCTTGGTGCCTGGCTTTTTGGATACCAAGTTCAGACAGTTCCATCACCAAGGAAATGAGGTATGTCACTTTCTTTGGAACTGAATGAGGTCACTGCCTTGGCAACCACTTTGTCCTAACAGTTGCTTCCAAAGGTCCCATGAGATGGAGCCTTCCCCTACTTCCTGTGACACTTTCACAAGGTAGTATGGTATATCAACCATTGGCACCCAAGAACAGCTCTCCACACAGGCCTGGTTTGGTCCATCTTCTCTACAATAAGAAGAGAGAGGCTGATTCATACATATCCCTTCATCCTGACCAGGTTGTTTGCATTGGAAGATGACTTTTGCTCTCTCAGGTCCTTCATACCTGCCTACAACTTCTCCAGGTATCATTTCTGCATGGACCTTTGAAGTTCTCAGCAGGTGGAAGGTCCCCAAGTTTCCTGTATTGTAAAAACCACTCTGTCCCTGCTCTTCTGTAAAATGAGATTGAGGGAACAGAGTATGTTTAGGGTTAATAACAGGTTTGATTTGGGTTACGAATCATTCTGTGCGATGAATAATGCTATTGGGAACCTGCGATATTTACAAGAATATAGAGGTGAAATATAAGTATGAAAACAGAAATCTAGGTATGATTTGAAGCCCAGAAGGACATTGGGCCCTTGATTGGGATACTTAGCTTTGAATTATGCTCTGCAAAATTGTCTCAGATAATTCGATATACAATGGCATAGGACATTTTATTGAATGTAGAAGAGAACATCCAGTCAAAAAGGGATAGTCGGTAGGATTAGGAAGATAGTCGGTAGGTTTAGAAAGAAGAGTGAGTATAGGATTTGGACCAAAAGTTCTTTAGCAATAGGGTTTCGATTATAGAGTGAATGTAAATGTCAGCACATATGAAGTGTCAGTCACTAGGATCAACTTGGGAAAATTTGTTGAAAAGCAGATATCAATAGAAACATTATGAAATCAGGCAAAGTATAAAGTGAGTGATAGGATTAGACATTTCCAACAGGGTTGAGTTTGAATATATAAATTAGGAAGAAACAAATATGTAGTCACCAATAGGATTGACAATTGACAGCATTAGGCAACGTGGACATGGATGTTTTTAGTAATTCATGTACACTTTACATTTAGGCTTTGGTACAATCATAAATGTGACCTTTACATTTTTTTGTCCAGAATATTACTTTGATAAAATGTATATGTACATCAGGTGACATGAGTATGTCTTCCAACATTTCTGCAAGCAATATATTGAAGATGTAAAATTAGAATCGGGGGTACAAAGAGGTGTACCCTGTGTCTATGAATATAGAGATAAAGAATGAATAGACCGTAATGTGAATGAATAATATAACTTTTTTCAACTTTAAAAAATGAATTGATATAATATCTGAAAAATCACAGGAAATCGTATATTGATATACAATCATTCATTCCAAGCAGTTATACATCTAATGGTAATATTCGTGTTTTGGTTTATCATGAAGAGTGTGTGAGTTTTGCTTCAAAAGTGACTATGGAAATAATGTGTTTGGAAAGAAGACTCATGAAAATACCAGTAAAGAAACCTTGACAATACATGTGTTCTGAAGCAAAAAGTGATTAAATTTGAAACAAATGCCTACAAATTTGTGAACTTGTGGATGAAATGTATATCCTATGATGTGCAAAAACTGAAGAAATAATAATGTAAAAGTGTCGAATACAAATGAATAAAGAATTACATATCATGTCCCATTGGAATCTACTTGCATTGATGTTAGACTGGGTCAGTTACTGTAGAATAATTAGGATTTGTATGCATCATTCCCTGAAGTTAGTTTTCAGTACTAGGAAACAAATATGTATTTCAGGTGGATGAATATTTCTGAATATTTTTAATCAACTTTTCACAAGAATAATCTTGTGAAAAGTTGATTAAAAATCCACATACATGAACATAAATGAATTTAGAGAGTGTATATTTGACACATAAATTTCATAGTTTGAAAAATCTGGAGAGTGTACACACACACACACACACACAAACACACACACAAAACACTCACAGACATTAAAAAGTAGCAATATAAATGCCAATCGAAATTCATCAGTAAATATATATCATCCACAGATGCAAAAATATTTATTTTACTGAACATGAGTTTACGTATAATGTTGTTCTACTAGGACGCTCCTTATAGGTTGAATTTTCAGTTCCAACAGCATTTAGGAGGAGTGATCTCTTCTCACAATTTGTATCTGCCAAGTCAGCCACCTCACAAAGATGTACGTGTGATACCTGGTAGGATTCTATATATGCATATAAATATACAAGTGTGAATAGGCTAAAGAGAAAGGGAAACATGAATTCTCATATTTGTTAACTTTAAAAACACATGGAGATCTTTTTCTATTAAAAATTGACTAGATTTATAACTCCTACCTTGTATAATGCAAAATGCAAGCCCAACTATACAACATGCCTCCAATGAACTGCTTGTATTTCTATAGGTTTGTGTTATTTTTCTCTATCATATTAGGATGAGTTGTCTGACTCTAGTATGTATGGGTTAGTGTCAGGGATTCAGTATTTCAAAAGGAAAATTGGAAATTGAATCCAATTTGTATGCAAATATATGCTACACAAATATCCTCCCACTCTCATCCAGAACAATGCCTTGAAATTACCTTCACCCCAAGTAAGACACAGTTAGAGGAGAATAGATAGAAAATCAGTGAATACATATCTGGAATGGAAAATGCTCAGGAGTTCACAACCTTGGAGGTTGTAGAGGAGTTTCCAAAAGTAAGGGACAGGGTAAACACTCCACAAACATGGAGCTCTGCTGGCCTAAAAACTTTTAGAGCAACTGCCTCTGAGTTTGGGAACGTGAAAAATATGTTGTTGTCAGGAGAATTGGCTTCCTTTGTAGTGAGACCATCAAAGCTGGGTCTGCCTCTATGTGATGTGGAGGACATGGTATCTTATTTTCCAATGAACATGAGGTAGCAGTGTTGATTTTCTTCTTTTTCGGTAAACTGTGGCCTCTGGGGGCTAAGTGTCTCCCCGTTGGACTGTGAAGCCATTTGGTCCTCCTCCACTTTTTGTGGGGTTTTTGCTGCTGAACTGGGAGTTTGGTATTTGCTTCATGAAATTCAAGGAGATCAACTGAGACACAGTGCTGGAGGGAGTTCTGTCATGTGTGGTGGTTCAGAGTCTGCAGAAGAACGCACCAACCACGCTTCTATCCCTCAAAGCTTGCCACATTGCATCCTTGTCCATAGCAACCTGATTCTGAACATTGCCCTGAATCCTCTCCATATAACAAGATGCCTTTAATTACAAGGGTCTGCTGGCTGCTTCATGTAATCCACAAGCCATTTGGAAGTCAATGGAAGATCCACATTGCTCCAACACAGATGTTTTATCACACTCCTGCCCACCACAGCTCTAGGCCCACTTCTCAGCAGGCTGCAACTTTCTGGCACCTCTGTTCTACACAATTTTCATAAAACCCAGTCAAGCAAGGCACTGTCTGGTACATCCATGATCAGCAACAGGACATCCAAAGATTCTCCAGTGCCACCTGGTCATGGGAATTTCAAAAATTTCATGGTATTTATTTAGACATTTTTCAAGGATG
Source organism: Callospermophilus lateralis (assembly GCF_048772815.1). NCBI lineage: Eukaryota > Metazoa > Chordata > Mammalia > Rodentia > Sciuridae > Callospermophilus > Callospermophilus lateralis. Next base: position 117,978 of record NW_027514694.1, on the reverse strand, counting down.
AAGTTGGAGGCACTGTGGGTTTCAATTCATTCAGGAACCAGTAAATGGTGAGCAAGATTATTTCAATGAAAGCTCTGGAGAACCCTCACAGGCAAGGCTTCCCAAAGAATGGCCAAAAGGTCACATTAAGCCAGGCCCATTAAGGTCTACAATATGAGGTCCATGTGTGTTTTCACTCTCAACTATGTCTGCCAAGTCTTTCGAATGAAATCATGTGTTATCTTGGCTGAAATTCCCAGTGCTCTGTGGAAAGCCACTCTGGGGCTAGATCTCAGTTTCCAAGGGTGACTCTCATACATCGCCTCTTAAATCACAACACAATACATGGCAATACTTCTCTGAGATTAGTTCCTGAACTCAGTCTATAAGGGGAATCACACCAGAGTTCAAGCCCAGGTAGACCTTGTTATGTCTTCCAAGTGTCACACAAATATCCACAATTAAATCCAAAACACTTCCACATGGCACTCATCTTCTTCCATTTACACAATCATCATAATCTCTGGCTGGAGGTTTCCATGAGGGGTGCAGCCCAAGACAGTGTCCAATATAACCTCCCTTGCCCCTCATTTGCCTAAAATAAGGGTGGCCAGGACATCCTTCCAGTGAACCAAGAGTGATCAAATAGGCCTGCCATTAATATGGCACTGCTTCTCCAATTTGAGGCCGACTGACTGTGTGTTTTAGATTCTTTATGTGAATTGGAGTCTTGAGAAAAACCAAGCACTTATGGGCTAGCCTCTGCAGGGTTTTGAGGAACACATTTGAACCAAATTATCAATATTCTCACATGATGGATGACAGGAACCTTACAGAGGAATGCGAGAGACTTCATCCACACTGACTGCTCTTTTGTCCATTTTGGTTTTGGATGCACACATGGGATCCTTCTTTAGATCCATCAGGTGCTGAGAATCTAAGCCACAGTCTCACACAGGGCCAAAAGGCTGATTCAGACACATCCCTTTAGAAAGCAATTAAGCAAAGAGCCACAGGTGATGCCCTTTCATTTCCATTTGAAAACTGTTTCTTTAGGCTCTACAATGGTGTGGCCTGAGGCAATGACCTTCCTGACATTCAGGGCATCAGAACAATTGGTGAGCAAAAGGCCCAAAGCAGGGTTTCTTCACTTAGAATTTCCTGGTCAAACTAATATCTGAGTTTTCTGAGATGCTCCCATTTCTTTCAGCTATCCAGTACATGGCCATGTCACAGAGCTTGGAGGTGGTACATATTTTGGACAAAAAACCATGAGCCTATTCTGGAGAGTGGCCAGAATTCAGGAAGAAAAGAGGAACTTAGGAAGATTGTTGGAGTTGTCCACCCATAAGTCAAGCCGCAGTCCATTCATAAATTGGGCAAGTTGAGTCTAGACAGGACACATCCAATGATTCATTCTCTTTTCTAATATCTAAAACCACGGACACAGTGGGATACACAGACAAAGAAACACTGGCCTTGTCAAACGACTTACCAGAAACAGTTCACTCCAAACCAAACAAACCGCCTTTCCTACCTATTCTCAGAACATGAGACAAAATCTCAAACCCACACCCACACACACAAAGGAAGCTCCTTCCCCAAGTAGGTCTGTGACTATTGGGAGTGTCTTCTGACTGGTGGGCCAAACTATGTTCTGATGAAATCGCCTGTCCTGTGTCAGATATGGTCTCGTTGGCCAAATCTGTGAAGTTGTCACTAGCCAGCGGTGAGCCACTACCTGCTGTCTCAGGAAAGGCCCCTCTTCAGAGCTTTCCTGACATTTGTTCATCCTCACCTCAGTAGGTACCAAGAAAGACTGACTCTGTCCTTGGTAAATCCAAAAAATAAGACCACTGGGACTGGGACTGAGACTGGCTCTGGGTGCCTGGCTTCCCGGATTCCAAGTTCAGAGAGTTCCATCACCAAGGAAGTGAGGTGAGATTACTTCCTTCAGGAATTCTTTGAGGTCATTGCCTTGGCAACCACTTTGTCCTATGAGATGGAGGCTGCCCTTACTTCCTGTGACACTTTTACAAGTTAGAATGGTATATCAACCATAGGCACCCAGGAACAGCTCTCCACACATGCCTGGTTTGGTCTATCTTGTGTACATTAACAAGAGAGAGGCTTATTCAGACACAACCCTTCATCCTGGAAAGGTTGTTTGCGATGGAAGATGACATTTGCTCTCTCAGGTCCTTCATAGATGCCTACATCTTCTCCAGGGATCAAATTTGCATGGACATTTGAGGTTCTCAGCAGGAGGAAGATACCCTACATTCCTGTATTGTAAGACGAACTCTGTCCCTGCTCTTCTGCAAAGTTAGATTGAGGGAAGAGTGTATGGTTAGGGTTAATAACATGTTTGATTTGGGTTACGAATCATTGCGAAGGATGATTAATAGTATTGGGAACCTGCGATATTTATAAGATTATAGAGGTGAAATATAAGTATGGAAACAGAAATCTAGGTAAGATTTGAAGCCCAGAAGGGCATTAGGCCCTTGATTGGGATACTTAGCTTATAATTACGTTCTGCACAGATGTCTCAGATAAATCGATAATCAATGGCATAGGACCTTACACCTTGGAAGATTGATTTTAGAAGAGAACATCCACTCAAATTGAGATAGTCGGTGGGATTAGGAAGGTAGTCAGTAGGTTTAGGAAATAGAGTGAGTATAGGACATGGAGCAAAAGTTCTGTAGCAATAGTGTTTTGGTTATAGAGTGAATGTAAATTTCAGCACATGTGAAGAGTCATTCACAATGATTAACTGGGGAAAATATGTAGAAAGGAAAATATCAATACAGACCTTACGAAATTAGGCAATTATACAGTGAGTGATAGGATTAGACATTTTCAATAGGGTTGAGATTGAATACATAATCTTAGGAAGAAACAAATATGTCGTCACCAATAGGAATGACATTTGAAAGCATTAGGCAACCAGGACATTTATCGTTTTAGTAATCCATGTTCACTTTCCATTTAGTATTTGGTACAATCATAAGTGTGATTTTTGCATTTTGTGCCCAGAAAAATATTGTGATCAAATGTATATGTAGATCATAAGACATGAGTATTTCTTCCACGATTACTGGGAGCAATATTTGAAGACATATAAATTAGTATTGGGGGTACAAAGTGGTGTACCCTGTGTCTATGAATATAGAGATAATGCATGAATAGACCATACTGTGAATAAATATTATAACTGGTTCCACTTTAAATAATGGATTGAATTGATATCTGAAAATATATAGGAAATCATATATTGACATACAATCATTCACTCCAACCAGTTATATATCTAATGGTAATCTTAGGGTTATTGTTTATCATGAAGTGTGTGTGAGTTTTGTTTCAAAAGTGATTATGGAAATCGAAAATAATATGTTTGGAAAAAAGTCTCATGAAAAGACTAGTCAAGAAATATGGAGGAATCCATGTGTTCTGAAGCAGGAAGTGATTGAAAGTGAAACAAATGCCTATAAATTTTCTAAATTGTGAATGAAATATATATCCTGTTATGTGCATAAACTGTTGAAATAGTAATGTATCAGTGTTGAATAAAAGTGAAAGTCAAAATACACATCATGTCCAATAGGAATCTACTTGCATTGATGTTAAACTGGGTCAGTTACTGTAGAAATATTAGAATTGTGTGCATTATGCACCAAAGATAGTTTTTTTTTTATTTTTATTTATGGTTGTTCAAAACATTACATAGTTCTTGATATATCATATTTCACACTTTGATTCAAGTGGGTTATGAACTCCCATTTTTACCCTGTATACAGATTGCAGAATCACATCAGTTACACATCCATTGATTCACATATTGCCATACTAGTGTCTGTTGTATTCTGCTGACTTTCCTATCCTCTACTATCCCCCCTAGCCTCCCTGCCCCTCCCCACTTCTCTCTCTACTCCCTCTACTGTAATAAATTTCTCCCCCTTGTATTATTTTTCCCTTTCCCCTCAATTCCTCTTGTTTGTAATTTTGTATAACCCAGAGTGTCTCCTTCCAATTCCATGCAATTTCCCTTCTCCCTCCCTTCCACCTCTCATCCCTGTTTAATGTTAATCATCTTGTCATGCTCTTTGTCCCTATCTGTTCTTAGTTACTCTCCTTATATCAAAGATGACATTTGGCATTTGTTTTACAGGAATTGTGTAGCTTCACTTAGCATAATCCAGTCTAATGCCATCCATTTTCCTGCAAATTCTGTGATTTTTTCATTTTTCAATGCAGAGTAATAATCCATTGTGTGTTAATGCCACATTTTTTTATCCATTATTCTATTGAAGGGCATCTAAGTTGGTTCCACAGTCTTGCTGTTGTGAATTGTGCTGCTATGAACATCGATGTAGCAGTGTCCCTGTAGCATGCTCTTTTTAGGTCTTTAGTGAATAGACCAAGAAGGGGAATAGCTGGGTCAAATGGTGCTTCCATTCCCAGCTTTCCAAGAAATCTCCATACTGCTTTCCCAATTGGCTGCACCAATTTGCAGTCCCACCAGCAATGTACAAGTGTACCTCTTTTCCCACATCCTTGCCAGCACTTCTTGTTGTTTGACTTTATAATGGCTGCCAATCTTACTGGAGTGAGATGGTATCTTAGGGTGGTTTTAATTTGCATTTCTCTGACTGCTGGAGATGGTGAGCATTTTTTCATGTACTTATTGATTGATTGTATGTCCTCATCTGAGAAGTGTCTGTTGAGGTCCTTGGACCATTTGTTGATTGGGTTATTTGTTATCTTATTGTCTAATTTTTTGAGTTCTTTGTATACTCTGGATATTAGGGCTCTCTCTGAAGTGTGAGTAGTAAAGATTTCTTCCCAGGATGTAGGCTCCATATTTACCTCTCTTATTGTTTCTTTTGCTGAGAAAAAATTTTTTAGTTGAGTAAGTCCCATTTGTTGATTCTAGTTATTAACTCTTGTACTATGGGTGTCCTATTGAGGAATCTGTAGCCCGACCCCACAGTATGTACATCGTAACCAAATTTTTCTTCTATCAGACAGTGTGTCTCTGATTTGATATCAAGCTCCTTGATCCATTTGAGTTAACTTTTGTGCATGGCGAGAGAAAGGGATTCAGTTTCATTTTGTTACATATGGATTTTCAGTTTTCCCAACACCATTTGTTGAAGATGCTGTCCTTCCTCCATTGCATGCTTTTAGCCCCTTTATCAAATATAAGATAGTTGTAGTTTTGTGGATTGGTTTCTGTGTCCTCTATTCTGTACCATTGGTCCACCTGCCTTTTTCGGTACCAGTACCATGCTATTTTTGTTACTATTGCTCTGTAGTATAGTTTGAAGTCTGGTATCGCTATACCACCTGATTCACACTTCCTGCTTAGCATTGTTTTGCAATTCTGGGTCTTTTATTTTTTCATATGAATTTCATGATTGCTTTCTCTATTTCTACAAGAAAAGCCTTTGGGATTTTGATTGGCATTGGATTAACCCTATAGAGAACTTTTGGTAATATCGCCATTTTGATGATGTTAGTTCTGCCTATCCATGAACAGGGTATATTTTTACATCTTCTAAGATCTTCTTCTATTTCTCTCTTTAGGGTTCTGTAGTTTTCATTGTATAAGACTTTCACCTCTTTTGTTAGGTTGATTCCCATTTTTTTTTAGGATATTGTGAATGGAGTGGTTGTCCTCATTTCCATTTCAGAGGATTTGTCGCTGATATACAGGAATGCATTTGATTTATGCGTGTTGATTTTATATCCTGCCACTTTGCTGAATTCATTTATTAGCTCTATTAGTTTCTTTGTAGACCCTTTTGGGTCTGCTAGGTATAGAATCATGTCATCTGCAATAGTGATAATTTAAGTTATTCTTTTCCTATTTGTATGCCTTTAATTTCTTTCATCTGTCTAATTGCTCTGGCCAGTCTTTTGAGAAATATATTGAACAGAAGTGGTGAGAGCGGGCATTCCTGTCTTGTTCCAGATTTTGGAGGGAATGTCTTCAATTTTTCTCCATTAAGAATGACGCTAGCCTGCGGTTTAGCATAGATTGTTTTTACAATATTGAGGAATGTTCCTGTTATTCCTAGTTTTTCGAGAGTTTTGAACATAAAGGGATGCTGTACTTTGTCGAATGCTTTTTCTGCATCTATCTAGATGATAATATGGTTTTTATTTTTAAGTCTATTGATGTGGTGAATAACACTTATTGATTTTCGTATATTGAACCCTCCTTGCATCCCAGGGATGAATCCTACTTGATCATGGTCCACATTTTTTTGATATGTTTTTGTATCTGATTCTCCAGAATTTAATTTAAGATTTTTGCATTTAGGTTCATTAGAGATATCGGTCTTTAGTCTTCTTTCTTTGAAGTGTCTATCTGGTGAAGGAATCAGAGTGATATTGGCCTCGTAGAATGAATTTGGAAGATCTCCCTCTTTTTCAATTTTCTGAAATAGCTTGAAAAGTATTGGTATTAGTTCATATTTAAAGGTTTTGTAAAAGTCTGATGTATACCCATACGGTCCTGGGATTTTCTTAGTTGGTAGTCTTTGGATGGTTTCTTTTATTTCCTCAATTGATATTGGTATGTTTAGGTTGTCTATATCCTCCTAACTCACTCTGGTCAGATCATATGACTTAAGAAATATTTCGATGCCTTCACTATCTTCTATTATTTTGGAGTATAAGGATTCAAAGTAATTTCTGATTATCTTCTGTATTTCTGAAATATCTGTTGTGATATTGCCTTTTTCATCCCATATGATAGTAATTTCAGTTCTCTCTCCTCTTCATTAGCATGGCTAGGGGTCTGTCCATTTTATTTATTTTTTCAACGAACCAACTTTTAGTTTTGTCATTTTTTTCAATTGTTTCTTTTGTTTCGATTTCATTGATTTCTGCTCTGATTTTAATTATTTCTTTCCTTCTACTTCTTTTGCTGTTGTTTGCTCTTGTTTTTCTAAGATTTTGAGATGAAGTATGAGATCATTTATTTGTTGTTTTTTTCTTTTTCTAAGGAATGAACTCCAAGCAATGAATTTTCCTCTTAGAACTGCTTTCAATGTGTCCCATAGATTCCGATATATTGTGTCTGTGTTTTCATTTTTCTCTAAGAATTTTTTATTTTCCTCCTTGATGTCTTCTATAACCCATTGATCATTCAGTAACCTATTGTTCATTCTCCAAATGATGCATGGTTTTTCCTTCCTTCTTTTATCATTGATTTTTAGTTTCATTCCATTATGATAAGATAAGATGCATGGTATTATCTCTACTTCTTTAATTTGTCTAAGAGTTGCCCTGTGACATAATATATGATCTATTTTTGAGAAGGATCCATGTGCTGCTGAGGAAAAATGTAACTGCTTGATGTTGGGTCGTATATTCTATATATGTCAATTAAGTCTAGGTTATTAATTGTGTTATTGAGTTCTATAGTTTCCTATTTCAACTTTTGTTTGGAAGTCCTGTCCAGTGGTGAGAGAGCTGTGTTGAAGTCTCCCATGATTATTGTATGGTGGTCTATTAGACTCTTGAACTTGAGAAAAGTTTGTTTGATGAACATAGCTGCACCATTGTTTGGGGCATACATATTTATGATTGTTATGTCTTGCTGGTGTATGGTTCTCTTGAACAGTATGTAGTGTCCCTCTTTATCCCTTTTGATTAACTTTGGCTTGAAATCTATTTTATTTGATATGAGTATGGACACTCCTGCTTTTTTCCGAAGTCCATATGAGTGATATGATTTTTTCCAAACTTTCACCTTCAGTATATGTATGTCTTTTTCTTATCAAATGCGTCTCCGGTAGGCAGCATATTATTGGGTCTTGTTTTGTGATCCATTCTACTGGCCTGTGTCTGTTAATTGGTGAGTTTAAGCCATTAACATTTACAGTTATTATTGAGATAAGGGTTGTTCTTCCAGCCATATTTGTTTATTTATGTTATTAAACATGGATTGTTTTCCTCTTTGATTATTTCCCCCCTTTAATGTCCTACCTCCCACTGTTGGTTTTCATTATTTTCCAATTACTCTTCCTGTAATATTTTGCCAAGGATGTTTTGAAGAGATGGTTTTCTAGCTACAAATTCTTTTAACTTTTGTTTATCGTGGAAAGTTTTAATTTCATCTTCCATCCTGAAGCTTAATTTTGCTGGATACACAGTACATGGTTGGAACCCATTTTCTTTCTGTGATTGAAAAATGTCATTCCAGGATCTTCTAGCTTTCAGAGTCTTTGTTGAAAGATCAGCTGTTATCCTGATTGGTTTACCCCTAAATGTAATCTGCTTCCTTTCTCTTGTAGATTTTAAAATTCTCTCCTTATTCTGTATGTTGGGCATCTTCATTATAATGTGTCTAGGTGTGGATCTCTTATGATTTTTCACATTCGTCGTCCTGTAGGCTTTTAGAATGTGGGAGTCTGTCTCATTCTTCAAGTCTGGGAAGTTTTCTCATATTATTTCATTGAATAGATTGCTCATTCCTTTGGTTTGGACCTCTATACCTTCCTGTATCCCAATGACTCTTAAGTTTGGTCTCTTTATTTTATCCCATATTTCTTGGATGTTCTGTTCATGGTTTCTTAACAGTTTGGCTGAGCTGTCTATGTTCTTTTCAAGTTGAAATACTTTGTCTTCATTGTCTGATGTTCTATCTTATAAGTGTTCTACTCTGATGGTAGTATTCTCAATTGAGTTTTTAAGATGGTTTATTGCTTCCTGCATTTCTAGGATTTCTGTTTGTTATTTTTTACAACCTCTATCTCCCTGTATAGTTGATCTTTTGCTTCTTGGTTTTGTTTATGTAATTCATTGTTGAAGTGATCTTTCATTGTCTGATTTTGCTGTCTAATGTCTTCCTTGAGACTTCAGATCATCTGAAGAATGTATATCCTGAGTTCTTTATCTGACATTCCATCTGCTGCAGCTATTACCTCTTCTAAAGTTGTGTTGACCTGCATTGCTTGTGGTTCTTTTTTCCTTTTCTTTTCATACTGCTCGCGTTTCTTTCTGCTTGGTGAAACTGTTGTGATTTTGAAATTTTCCCCCTATATATTTATATTGCTCTTGTATATTTGAAAAGTCTTCATTGCAGGGGCAGGGGTGGCTGTGCTGTTCCACCAATTGGGGTGATATATCTACCACGCTGATGGGCCGCTAGGCCTGTTATTCTGATCGGTCGCAGGTCTGCTTACCATGCAGGCGCAGGAGGCTGCTCTCCTCTGCCCCTCCTCCAATTGGTGTGACGTGTCTACCACGCCCGTGGACCCCTGCGGTGTTCTGCCGATCGGTCGCAGGTCTGCCTACCTTGCTTGCGTGGGCGGCGGCTCTGCTCTACCCCTACCCCAATTGGGGTGACGTGACTACCACGCCAGTGGGCCGCTGGGCCTGGTCTGCCGGTTGGTCGCAGGTCAGGATACCTTGTGAGCACGGGCTACAGATCTGTTCTGCCCCTACTCCAAATGGGGTAAAGTGTCTGCCGCGCCAGCAGGCCGCTGGGCCTCTTCTTCTGGTCAGGTGCAGGTCTGCTACCTTGCAGGCGCGGGTGGTGGCTCTGCTCTCCCCCTACTCCAATTGGTGTGTCGTGACTACCATGCCTGCAGGTTGCTGGGCCTGTTCTGGGCATGGGCAAAGGCTCTGCTCTGCCCCTACTCCTATTGGGGTAATGTGACTACCATGCCGGTGACTCACTGGGATTGCACTAGGCACGGGAGAAGGCTCTGCTCTGCAACAACTCCAATTGGGGTGACGTGACTACCACACCTGTGGGTCGCTGGGCCTGTTCTGGGCCCGGGTAGCAGCTCTGTTCTGCCTCTACTCCAATTGGGTTGACGTGACTACCATGCAGGTGTGTCACTGGGTCTGTTCCAGGTGCGGGCAGCTGCTCTGCTCTGCCCCTCTGGCTTGATGACAAAGTGAGAGAGACCCGGGTGTTTGTGACTCACTTTCTTCACCAGGAGACCAACTGTTTCTGTCACTGCTGGTATCAATGAAGTTATCTCCTCTGCTGCTTTCTGATGACATCAGAAATTTGTCATGTTGGTATCCCATGTGAAAGGCAGCATTTTGTTCCCTTTTCTGGGTGACCAAAGCAATGGGTGAGTCCTGACCGGCCCTCACAAGCTGCGTCTCAATCCTGTTGCCACTGCCTATGAAGGCTCGGTTGATATTTACCTCCACAGTATTCAGCAAGACCCGGAACGAGAAGCAGTTTCCGCGGGTTCTTTAGCCCTGGGCCAGATCAGTTCCGAGAGGCGGAATTCGGCCGCTCTGGGCTTGGTGTATGTTCTAATAGGAGCAGGCTCCAAGACGGAGTTTCTGCAGGTTCTTTGGCACTGAGCCTGAGTAATTTGTCTGTGACACAAAGGTGAATGGCATCCTGAAATTGCCTGTTCTATAGGTGAATGAGCTTTGATCAGTCGAAAACAGGGATGGTGACATCAGCTCTCCAAGATGGTGGCCGCTGGCTTCCTCTGTGGTCTGACCGGTGTGGAGAACCGAATTGGACCGCATTCTTTCCCGTCTCAAACCCAGAATTCAGCACTTAGCACAGTGATTGCATACCTTTCAGGAGCCCACAGAATCCACACCGCTGTATATTTGCATTGCTATCTCTTCGTTTCCCAGTGCACGCCGCAGACTCTAGCCGCAGACCGATTTCCTGAATAAGCAGCATGACCCTCTATGCGGACAAATCACTCGTGTTTGAGCCCGCGTAGCTGATCCTCGTGAGATGGAAATATGTCGACTAGGTTTTGGAGCACCCCAATTTTGCTGGAAATTTCTAACAAGATAGGTTTTAGCCATTATAACTCGTCATTCTCCCGCACAGTGACGCGGTACATGGGGGTGATGCACTCCCTTCACCACCATCATATGATCCCCCAAAGTTAGTTTTCAGTACTAAGAAACAAATATGTATTTCTGGTGGATGAATAATTCTGAGAATATTCTTGTGAAAACTTGATTATTAATCCAAATACATGAATATGAGTGAATTTAGGGAGTGTATAATAAGAAAAATATACTTCATATTTTGAAAAATCTGGAGAGTGAATATATATATATATATATATATATATATATATATATATATACACACACACACATACACACACAGACATTAAAAAGTAGCATTATGTATGCCAATCGAAATTCACCACGAAGTAATATATCATCCACAGATCCAAAAATATTCATTTTAATGAACATGGATTTATGTTGTTCAAATAAGAAGCTCACTCATATGTTGAATTTTCAGTTCCAACAGCATTTAGTAGGAGTGATCTCTTCTCACAATTTGCATCTGCCAAGCCAGCCACCTCACAAAATGTACGAGTGATACCAGGTAGAATTCTATATGTGCATATAAAAATACATGTGATGAATAGGCTACAGAGAAAGGGAGACAGTTATTCACATGTTTGTTAACTTTTAAAACACATGGAGAACTATTTCAATTAAAATTCGCTAGATTTATAACACCTACCATTTATCATACGAAAGGCAAGTCCAACTATACACCATGCCTCCTGTGAACCTCTTGTATTTCTATTCTGTTTGGGTTATTTTTCTCCACCATATTAGGATTAAAAGTCAAAGTCTAGTAGGGTATGTGTTAGTGTCAGGGATTCAGTATTTCGAATGGAAAATTGGAAAATGTATCAAATGTGTATGCAAATATGTGCTACACAAAAATCTTCCCACCCTCATTCAGCACAATGCCTTGACATTACCTTCGCCCCACATAAGACACAATTAGAGGAGAAGAGTTAGAAAATCTGTGAATACATATGTGTAATGAAAAATGCTCAGGAGTTCACAAATTTGCAGGTGGTAGAGGAGTTTCCAAAAGTAAGGGACAGGGTAAAAACTCCACAAACATGAAGTTCTGCCAGCCTAACATGTGGAGAAACTGCCTCTGAGGTTGGGCAATGAAATATATGCTGTTGTCAGGAGCATTAGCTTCATTTGTTGTGAGACCATCATAGCTGAGTCTTCATCTATGTGATCTGGATGACATGGATTCTTATTTTCCAATGAACATGAGGCAGCAGTGCTGAATTTTCTATTTGTAGGTAACCTGTGGCCACTGGGGTCTAAGTGTCTCCCCTTGTGGACTGTAATTCCATTTGGTCATCCTCCACTATTTGTGGTATTTCTTGCTGCTGCACTGGGAGATTGGTGTTTGCTTCATGAAATACAAGGATTTCAAATGGGACACAGTGCTGAAGTAAGTTCTGTCAAGTGTGGTGGGTCAGGTTCGTCAGGAGAATGCACCAACCAGGCTTCTATCCCACATAGCTTGCCCCATTGACCATAGCAACCTGATTCTGAACATTGCCCTAAAACCTCTCCATATAACAATATGCTTTTACATATAAGGGTCTACTGGCTGCAAAATGTCAGTCACAATCCATTTGGAAGCCAATGGCAGATCCAAATGCCCCCACCACAGATGTTTTATTACACACCTGCCAACCACTACTCTAGTACAACTACTCAGCAGGATCCAACTTACTGGCATCTCTGTTCAACACCATTTTCATAAAACCCAGTCAATCAAGGCACTGTCTTGTATACTCATGATCAGCAACAGGACATCCAAATATTCTCCAGTGCTACCCGGTCATGGGAATTTCAAAAATTTCATGGTATTGATATAGCCAATTTTCAAGGATGAAGTTGGAGGCACTGTGAATTTTAATTCACTCAGAAACCATTAAATGGTGAGGAAGCTCATTTCAATGAAAACTCTGGAGAATTCTTACAGGCAAGGCTTCCAAAAGTGGCGAAAAGTCAGATTAAGCCAGGCCCCTTGAGGTCTACAATGTATGGTCCATGTGTGTTTCGACTCTCAAATATGGCTGCCAAGTCTTTAAGAATAATATCATGTGATATCCTGGCTGAGATTCCCTGTGCTCTGTGGAAAGTCAACTTGGTCCTAGATGTCACTTTCCAACGGCAACTCTCATGCATGGCCATCTAAAATTCCAACACAATTCCTGGCAATAATTCTCTGAGATCAGTAAAAGAACTCAGTCTCTAAGGGGAATCACACCAAAGTGCAAGCCAAGGTGGACCCAGAGATCTCTTCCAACCGCCAGACAAATATCCACAATTTAAACCAAACACTCTCACATGGCCCTCATCTTCTTCCATATAGACACTCATCATATTCTCTGGCTGGAGGTTTCCATAAGGGACGCAGCCCATGACAGTGTCCAAACTAAGCTCCGTGCCCCTCATTTGCCTAAAGTCAGGGTGGCCTGGACTCTCTTCCTGTGAACCAGTAGTGATCAAATAGGCCTGCCTTTAATATTGCTTGGCTTCTCCAACTTGAGGCCTTCTAGCTTTGGGGTTTAGATTCTTTAAGTGAATTGGAGTCATGAAAATCAAACACCTATGGCCTAGCCTCTGCAGGGCTTTGAAGAACTCATTTGACCCAAAGGATCCCTATTCTCACTTGATGGATATCAGGAACCTACCAGAGGAAGGCAAGAGAGTTCATCAACAATATCTGATCTTTTTGCCATTTTGGTTTTGGATGCATGCATGGGATCTATCTTTAGATCCATCAGGTGCTGAGAATCTAAGCCACAGCCTCACACAGGGCCAACAGGCTGATTCAGACATATCCCAATCCTAAGCAATTAAGCAAAGAGTCACAGGTGATTCCCATTCATTTCCATTTGAAAACTGTTTTCTTCAGGGTTCACAAAGTGGTGGCTTGAGGCAAAAAACTTCCTGACATTCAACAGAACAATAGGTAAGCAAAAGGAACAAAGAGGGGTTTCTCCACTGAGACTTTCCTGGTCAACAGATATTTGAGATTTCTGAGATGCTAGCCATTTCTTTCAGCTATCCAGTACATAGCCATGTCACAGATCTTGGAGGTACAAATCTTGGACACAAAACCACGATACTATTCTGGAGAGTGGCCAGAATTGAGAAAGAAAACAGGAAATTAGGAAGATTGTAGGTGTTGCCCATCCATAAGGCAAGCCAGAGTCCACTCATGAATTGGGCAGGATGAATGCTGGGAAGCTTTCTACTAGACAGGACACATCCATTGATGCATTGTCTTTTCTAATGTCTACAACAATGGACTCAGTGGGATACACACACATAGAAACACTCGCCTTGTCAAAGGACTTAATAGAAATATTCCACTCCATACCAAACAAACCGCCTTTCCTACCTATTCTCAGAACATGAGACAAAACCACAAACTCACACCCACACCCAAAAAGGCACCTCCTTCCCCCTAGTAGGTCTGTGACTCCCTGGAGTGTCGTCTGACTGGTGGGCCATTCTATGTTCTTCCAAAATGACCTCTCCTGTCTCAGATCATGTCTGCTTGGCCAACTCTGTGAAGTTCTCAAGAGCCAGCGGTGAGACACTACCTGCTTTCTCAGGAAAAGCCCCTCTTCAGAGGTTTCCTGGCATTTGGCCATCCTCACATCTGTAGGTACCAAGAAAGACTGACTCTGTCCTTGGTAAATCCAAACATGTCAGACCACTGGGACTAGGACAGGGACTGTCTCTTGGTGCCTGGCTTCCTGGATTTCAAGTTCAGAGAGTTCCATCACCAAAGAAGTGAGGTGAGATCACTTCCTTCAGGATATGAATGATGTCACTGCCTTGGCAACCACTTTGTCCTAACAGTTGCTTCCAAAAGTATCATGAGGTGGAGGCTGTCCTGATTTTCATGGGACACTTTCTCTAGTTAGAATGTTATATCAACCATAAGCACCTGGGAACAGCTTCCACACAGGACTGGTTTGGTCCATGTTCTATACATTAAGAAGAGAGAGACTGATTCAGACACAATCCTCCATCCTGACCAGGATGATTGCCATGGAAGATGACTTTTGCTTTCTGAGGTACTTCATAGCTGCCTTCATCTTCACCAGGGATCATTTCTGCATGAACATTTGAGTTTCTCAGCAGGTGAAGATCCCCTAGATTCCTGTAGTTTAATACCCACACTGTTATTGCTCTCCTGCAAAGTGAGTGTATGGTTACGGTTAATAATATGTTCGATTTGGGTTAGGAATCATTCTGCAGGAAGAATAATGAGATTGGGAACCTGCGATATTTATAAGAATATATACGTGAAATATATGTATGAAAACGGGAATCTAAGAAAGATTTGAAGCCCAGAAGGGAATTGGGCCCTTTATTTGGATACTTAGTGTTGAATTATGTTCTGTACAGTTGTCTCAGTTAAATCGAAATACAGTGACATAGGACCTTGTACCTTGGATGATTGAATGTAGAAGAGAACATCCAGTCAAAAAGGGATAGTCAGTAGGATTAGGAAGATAGTCAGTAGGTTTAGGAAGAAGAGTGAGTATATGATTTGGAATAAAAAGCTTCTTTAGCAATAGGGTTTCGTTTAGAGAGTGAATGGAAATGTCAGCACATGTGAAGAGTCAGTCACAATGATGAACTGGGGAAAATATGTAGGAAAGCAGGTGTCAATAGAGACATTACGAAATCAGGCAAAGTATAAAGTGAGTGATAGGATTAGACATTTTCAACAGGGTTGAGTTTGAATACATAATCATAGGAAAAAACAAATATCTCGTCACAAATGGGAATGACATTTGAGAGCATTAGGCAACCTGGACATGGATGTTATTAGTTATCCACGTTCACTTTCCTTTTAGGCTTTGGTACAATCATAAGTGTGACATTTTTATGGTTTTTTTTTTTTTGTTCAGAATATTACTGTGATAAAATGTATATGTAGATCAGGTGGCATGAGTATTTCTTTCACCATTTCTGGGAGCAATATTTTGAAGACGTATACATTAGTATTAGGGGTACAAAGAGGTGTACCCTGTGTCTATTAATATAGAGATAATGCATGAATAGACCATACTATGAATAAATAACGTAACTGATTCCACTTTAAATAATGGATTGAATTGATATGTGAAAATATATAAGAAATCTTATATTGATATACAATCATTCATTCCAACCAGTTATATTTCTAATGGTAATATTAGGATTATGGTTTATGATGAATGGTGTTTGAGTTTTGCTTTACACGTGATGATGTTAAACAAAAATAATATGTTTGGAAAGAAGTCTCATGAAAAGACCAGTCAAGAAACATGGAGGAATACATGTGTTCTGAATCAGGAAGTGATTGATCGTGAAACAAATGCCTACAAATTTTCTAATTTGTGACTGAAATATATATCCCATCATGTGCATGAACTGAAGACATAGTAATGTACAAGTGTTGAATAAAAATGAAAGTCAAAATACACATCATGTCCCCTAGGAATCTACTTGCATTCATTTTAAACTGGCTAAGTAACTGTAGAAATATTAGGGTTTGTATGCACCATTCACTGAATTTAGTTTTCAGTACTAGGAAACAATATGTATTTCAGGTGGATGATTATTTCTGAAAATAATCTTGTTGAAAGTTGATTATAAATCCACAGATATGAATATGAATGTATTTAGGGGCGTGCATAATAAGACACATATATTTCATATTTTGAAAAATCTAAAGAGTATATATATATATATATATATATATATATATATATATATACACACACACACACGCAAATGCACAGATATTAAAAAGTAGCAATACAGGAGATCCATTATGAAGGCAGGCATGGAGAATTCAAGTCTCTGATCTCTTCAGCTGCGCGGTCATAGGGAGTCGTAAACTGTCTAAATGCTGTTTGCTCAGAATCACTAGGCAATATTGACCTGTTGTGAATCTCGGGCGAACAGTCTGGGCCCCTCAGAACACACACAAAGCCCGGATTGGCTGCATTCAAGCTTAGATTCATCTGGTTTTTGTGACTCAGCGCTAACATTCCCGCTGAAATAATTGGTCGGGCTTTCGGAATTGACAGAGTTAAAAGCCAACTGAGCCTTCATAGGCAGTGGCCACAGGATTGAAATGGGGCTTGGGAGAGAGAGTCAGGACCCAGCTGTTGCATTGGTCACCCAGCAAAGGGAACGAACGGTCACCATTTTAATGGTATACCACCATGGCAGCGAACTGACGTCACAGTCGGAGGAGATAACTTCATTGAAACCAGTGCGACAAGTATGTTATCCCATTGCCATCTCTCTCAACACCGCAGGGAAACCTCAAGGGCCCTTCCCACCTCTGCCGTAATGGCCCCTCCCAGCTCTCCAAGGAGCGCAATACCCAGACCTAGGGAATCAGGATTGGCTCGGGACTCGAGGCGTGTAATTGCCGGCTACCGCTCCCACCAGTGCTGACAATTCAGGTCTCTTACACCACCTACCGGGGCCATGGCTCCCGAAGGGCAGGCAAATTCGCTGGGGTTTCTCAGCCCCAAGCTCTACAAAGTTAGGGTCTGAGGGAGGCAATTAAGGAGAGTGTGCCCAGCCGTTCATGGAAACAGGGCTACCAGGAGCAGAGGCCTGGCTTGTAACCAGTATTGTGGTGAGCGTCACAGGTGAGTGGGGCCTGGCTTGAGGAAGCACAAGAGAAGGCCCTAGGCACTCAGGGTTGGAGACCCGCCCAGTCTGGGAGGAAGAGCTGCTGCACAGTGATTGGTTCCCACTTATTGAGAGGAGAAGCTTGGCCCAGTGCGCACAGCTCCACCTACTGGAAGAGAAGTTAATTGAACTCTAGGACTGCATGTATTATTACTATTTTTTTATTTGTATTTTTTTCTTTTTCTTTCATTTTCATTTTTGTTGTTGTTGTTCATTAACTTTTTTAAATGTTTTTATTTTTTTAATTTCTTTTATTTTATTATTATTATTATTAATATTATTATTTTAAATTTTAATTTTCAATTTTTTAATCATCATTATTACTTAAAATTTTCTTTCTTTATTTTCTATTTTTTTTTGTCTTTTCATTTCATTTCAATTTTTTTATTCCCCCTTACTTGAATTCTACCTGCCTACTCTCATTCTCTTTAGTGACTTCTCCCTTCCCTTCTAATATCTTTCCTCTCAAGCATCAAATAAATTTATAAGAGTAAGCAGTAACTCAGTAGTCAAACAGAACGAGAAGTAACATGAGAAGCATAAAAAAGCAAGGAAGAAAAGGAGTACGAACAATGAAGGACAGCCTAAATATTCAAGAGCACCTAGAGTCATCAGAAAAATGGTCATATAAAGAACTCAAGGAATACCTTAGACAGATAGAATGGAACCTTAAAGAGGATACGAGACAGCAAAAACAAACAGTGATAGAACGCATTGAAAATAAATTACATAAACAGATAAAATAAGAAATTAAGCATCTTTATCAGGAGATAGAGATTATTAGAAAAATCAAACAATAATTCTAGAAAGCAAGGAAATGATAAACCAAATTAAAAATTCAATTGAGAGTATCACTAACAGTGTAGAGCAAGTAGAAGACAGAATGAAGACAAAATATATCATCTTGAAAAAAGTCTAGCCAACAAAGAAATGCTGTAAAAAATTATGAGAAAACATTCAAGAGATATGGAATAACATAAAAAAAAAAAACTAATGAGTCATATGGATAGAGGAAGGTACAGAGAATCAAACCAAGGGAATGAGAAATCTGCTGAATGAAATAATTACAGAAAACTTTCCAGAAATAAAAATGGAAAGGGATAAACAAATTGTAGATGCTTACAGGACATCGAGCACACAAAATCACAGTAGACCAATGCCAAGAAACATTGTTATGAAGATATCCAATATACAGAACAAAGAGAAAATATTAAAAGCTACCAGAGAAAGGAGGCAGATTAGAATCATTACAATCAGGGGTAAACCAAAAAGGTTAACAATGGATTTTTCATCATAGATGCTGGAAGTGAGAAGATCCTGGAACAACGTACTTCAAACACTGAAAGACAATGGATGCCAACCAAGAATTATGTATCCAGCAAAATTAAGCTTAAGGTAAGACAACGAGATAAAAATATTTCATGATAAACAAAACCTAAAAGAATTTGCAGCCAGATAACCAGCATTGCAAAGCATCTTGAGCAAAACACTACACGAGGAAGAAATGAAAATCAACAACGAAAACCATGAGTGAGAAGTGCCTCAGTAATGACAGAGGGCGGGGGAAAAGCTAATCATGGAGAAACAAACTAATTTAAAAAAAAGATATAAGCAAACATGGGTGGCAGTACAAACCATATATCATTAGTAACTCTAAAAGTAAATGGCTTAAACTCTCGAATAAAGTGACATAGGCTTGTAACTTGAAATAAAAAAAAAAATTCAACAATATATTGCCTCCAGGGGACACATCTGAATGGAAAAGACATACACAGGCTGAAGGTGAAAGATTGGGAAAATTTATACCATGCACACGGTCCTCGTAAGCAAGCAGGGGTGACCATCCTCCTATCGAATAAAATCGACCTCAAGACTAATTTAATCAAAAGGGATAAAGAAGGACATTATATACTGCTAAAATGAACCATTCACCGACAAGACATAACAATTATCAATATTCACGCAGCAAATAATGGTGCTGCGATGTTCATAAAACAAATTCTCCTCAAGTTAAAGAATCAAATAGACCACAATACAATAATTATGGGTGACTTCAACTCACCTGTCTCACCATTGGACAGATCCTCCAAACAAAAGTTGAAAAAAGAAACTATAGAACTCAATCTCGCAATCAATACCCTAGACTTAACTGACATATATAGAATATATCAACCATCATCAAGTGGATATACTTTTTTCTCAGCAGCACATGGATCCTTCTCAAAAATAGACGATATGTTATGCCATAGGGCAACCCTCAGTAAATATAAAGGGGTGGAGATAATACCATGAATTTTTTGTGATCATAATGGAATGAAACTGGAAACCAATGATAAAAGAAGGAAGAAAAAATCATACATCACATCCAAAATGAAGAATATGTTACTGAATGATCAATGGGTTACAGAAGACATAAAGGAGGAAATCAAAAAATTCTTAGAGATAAATGAAAATACAGACACAACATATCAGATTCTATGGGGTACAATGAAAAGAAGTTTTAAGGGGTAAATTCATCGCCTAGAGGTCATTCCTCAAAATAGAAAAGAAAAACAAATAAATGAGCTCACACTTCATCTCAAAGCCTTAGAAAAGGAAGAGCAAAACAACAGCAAATGTAGCAGAAGGCAAGAAATAATTAAAATCATAGCGAAATTGAAACAAAAGAAACTATTGAAAAAATTAACAAAACTAAAAGGGGTTCTTCAAAAAGATAAATAAGATAGACAGACCCTTAGCCATGCTAATGAAGAGAAGAAGAGAGAGAAATCAAATTACTAACATACGGGATGAAAAAGGCAATATTACAACAGATGCTACATAAATACAGAAGAAAATTAGAAATTATTTTGAAAACCTGTATTCCAATAAAATAGAAAATAGTGAAGACATCGATAAATTTCTTAAGTCATATGATTTGCCCAGACTGAGTCAGGAGGAAACACACAATTTAAACAGACCAATATCAATGGATGAAGTAGAAGAAGCAATCAAAAGACTACCAACCAAGAAAAGCCCAGGACCGGATGGGTATACAGCAGAGTTTTACAAAACCTTTAAAGAAGAATTAATACCAATACTTCTCAAGTTATTCAGGAAATAGAAAAACTGGGAGCTCTGCCGAATTCATTCTATGAGGCCAACATCACCCTGATTCTGAAACCAGACAAAGACACCTCAAAGAAAGAAAACTACAGACCAATATCTCTGATGAACCTAGATGCAAAAATCCTCATTAAAATTCTGGCGAATTGGATAGAAAGGCACATCAAAAAAATCGTGCACCATGATCAACTTGGATTCATCCCTGGGATGCAAGGAGGGTTCAATATATGGAAATCAATAAATGTTATTCACAACATCAATAGACTTAAAGATAAGAACCATATGATCATCTCGATAGACGCAGAAAAACCATTCAACAAAGTAGAGCATTTCTTTATGTTCAAAACATTTTAAAAACTAGGGATAACAGGAACTTACCTCGACATTGTAAAAGCTATCTATGTTAATCCTCAGGCTAGCATCATTCTGAATGGAGAAAAATTGAAGGCATTCCCTCTAAAATCTGGAACAAGACAGGGATGTCCTCTATCACCACTTCTATTCAATATAGTTCTCGAAAAACTGGCCAGAGCAATTAGAGAGATGAAAGACATTAAAGGCATAAAAATAGGAAAAGGAGAACTTAAATTATCACTATTTGTAGATGACATGATTCTATACATAGAAGACCCAAAAGGGTCTACAGAAAAAACTACTAGAACTCATAAATGAATGCAGCAATGTGGCAGGACACAAAATCAACATGAATAAATCAAAGGCATTTCTGTATATCAGCGACAAACCTTCTGAAACAAAAATGAGTCAAAACACTGCATTAGCAATTTTCTCAAATAATTAAATACTTGGGAATAAACCTAACAAAAGAGGTGAAAGATTTATATAATGCAAACTACAGAACCCTAAAAAGAGAAATAGAATAAGATCTTAGAAGATGGAAAAATATACCGTGTTCATGGATAGGCAGAACTAACATCATCAAAATGGTGATATTACCAAAAGTTCTCTATAGGTTTAATGCAATGCCAATCAAAATCCCATAGAAACTTTTTGTAGAAATAGATAAAGCAATCATAAAATTCAAATGGAAAAATAAAAGACCCAGAATAGCAAAAGCAATTCTAAGCAGGAAGTGTGAATCAGGCAGTATAGCGATACCAGATTTCAAACTATATTACAGAGCAATCATAATAAAAACAGCATGGTACTGGTACCAAAACAGGCGGGTGGACCAATGGTACAGAATGGAGGACACAGAAACTAATCCAAAAAGCTACAACTATCTTATATTTGATAAAGGAGCTAATGGCCTGCAATGGAGGAAGGATAGCATCTTCATCAAATGGTGTTGGGTAAACTGGAAATCCATATGCAACAAAATGAAACTGAATCCCCTCCTCTCGCCATGCACCAAAGTTAACTCAATGTGGATCAAGGAGCTAGATTCAAATCAGAGTCTCTGCGTCTGATAGAATAAAAAGTTGGCTCCGATCTACATATTGTGTGGTCAGGCTCCAAATTCCTTAATAGGACACCCATAGAACAAGAGTTAATAATAAGAATCAACAAATGGGACTTACTTAAACTGAATTATTTTTTCTCAGAAAGAGAAACAATAAGAGAGGTAAATATGGAGCTTACATCATGGGAACAAATTTTTAGTCCTCACTCTTCACATGGAGCCCTAATATCCAGAGTATACAAAGTATACAAAGAACTTAGAAAATTAGACAATAAGATAACCAATAACCCAATGGGCCAAGGACCTGAACAGAAACTTCTCAGAGGAGGACATAGAATCAATTAACAAGTACATGAAAAAAATGCTCTCCATTTCTAGCAGTAAGAGAAATGCAAATAAAAACCACCCTAAAATACCATCTCAATCCAGTGAGATTGGCAGCCATTATGAAGTCAAACAACAACAAGTGCTGGCGAGGATGTGGGGAAAAGGGTACTCTTGTACATTGCTGGTGGGACTGAAACTGGTGTGGCCAATTTGGAAAGCAGTATGGAGATTCCTGGGAAAGCTGGGAATGGAAGCACCATTTGACCAAGCTATTGCCCTTCTCGGACTATTCCCTGAAGACCTTAAAAGAGCGTACTACAGGGATACTGCCACATGGATTTTCATAGCAGCACAATTCACAATTGCTACACTGTGGAACCAACCCAGATGCCCTTCAATAGATGAATGGATAAAAAAATGTGACTTTTATATACTATCGAGAATTACGCAGCACTAAAAAATAACAAAATCATGGAATTTGCAGGGAAATGCATGGCACTGAGCAGATTATGCTTAGTGAATCTAGCCAATCCCTAAAAAACAATTACCAAATGTCTTCTTTGATATAATGAGAGCAACTAAGAACAGAGCAGGGAGGAAGAGCATGAAGAAAAGATTAACATTAAGCAGAAACATGATGTGGGAGGGAAAGGGAGAGAAGAGGGAAATTGCATGGTAATGGAGAGAGACACTTATTGTTACACAAAATTACATATAAGAGGTTGTGGGAAAATAAACAAGGAGAGAAATGAATTACAGTAGGTATGGTAGAGAGAGAAGATGGGAAGAGAGGGGAGTGGGGATAGTAGAGTATAGGAAAGGTAGCAGAATACAACAGTAACTAATAGGGCATTATGTAAAAATATGGATGTGTAACTAATGTGATTCTGCAATCTGTATTTGGAGTAAAAATGGGAGTTCATAACCCACTTGAATCTAATGTATGAAATATGATATTCAAGAGCTTTGTAATGTTTTGAGCAACCAATAAAAGAAAAAAAAAGTAGCAACATATATGCCAATAGAAATTCATCATGAAAAGTATATAATCCACAGATCGAAAAATGTTCATTTTACTGAACATGGATTCATGTATAATGTTTTTCAACTAGGAAGCTCACCCATAGGTTGAATTTTTAGTTCCAACAGCATTTAGGAGGAGTGAACTCTTCTCTCAATTTGCATCTGCCAATTCAGCCACCTCACAAGTGTATACGAGTGATATCAGGTAGAATTCTATATGTGCATATAAAAATACATGTACTGAATAGGCTACAGAGAAAGGGAGACAGGGATTCACATATTTGCTAATTTTAAAAACACATTTAGAACTATTTCAACAAAAAAATTGACTAGACTTATAACTCCTACATTATATAATGCAAAAGGCAATTCCAACAATACACAATGCGTCCTCTGAACTGCTTGTGTTTCTTCTCTTTTTGGCTTATTTTTCACCATCATATTAGGATTATTAGTCAGAGACTAGTAGGGTATGGGTTAGTGTCAGGGATTCAGTATTTCAAATGGAAAATTGAAAAATGAATCCAATGTGTATGTAAATATGTGCTACACAAAAATCTTCCCACTCACATCCAGAACAATGCCTTGACATTACCTACGCCCCAAGTAAAACACAATTAGAGTAGAAAAGTGTGAAAATCTATGAATACATATATGGAATGGAATATGCTCGGGAGTTCACAACCTTGGAGGTGGTAGAGGAGTTTCCAAAAGTAAAGGACAGGGTAAACACTCCACAAAAAGGAGCTCTGCTGGCCTAAGAATTCTTGGGAAACGGCTTCTGAGGTTGGGCACTTGAAATATATGTTGTTGTCATGAGCTTTAGCTTCCTTTGTAGTGAGACCATCATAGCTGGGTCTGCATCTATGTAACCGAAAGACATGGTTTCTTATATTTCAATGAACATGAGGCAGCAGTGCTCAATTTTCTCTTTGTAGCTAAACTGTGTCCATTGGAAGCTAAGTGTCTCCCAGTGGGGACTGTGAAGACATTTGGTCATCCTCCACTTTTCGTGGTATTTCTTGCTGCTGCACTGGGAATTTGGTATTTGCTTCACAAAACATAAAAAGTTCATCTGAGATACAGTGCTGGAGGGAGTTCTGTCACGTGTGGTGGGTCAGGGTCTGCAGGAGAATGCACCAACCAGGCTTGTATCCCACATAGCTTGCCCCAATAACCATAGCAACCTGATTCTGAATATTGCCCTGAAAACTCTCCATTTAACAAGATGCCTTTACATATAAGGGTCTGATGTCTGCACTATATCAGTCACAAAAAATTTGGAAGCCAATGGCAGATTCACATGGCCCCAACATGATGTTTTATCACACACCTGCCCACCACTGCTCTAGCCCCCCTACTGAGCAGTCTCCAAATTACTGGCTTCTCTTGTTCTACACCATTTTAATGAAACCCAGTCAAAAACAAGGCACTGTCTGGTATACACATGATCAGCAACAGGACATCAAAAGTTTCTGCAGTGCCACCTGGTCATGGGAATTTCAAAAATTTCATGGTATTTATCTTGAAATTTTTCAAGGATGAAGTTAGAGGCACTGTGGGTTTCAATTCATTCAGGAACCATTAAGTGTTGAGAAAGTTCATTACAATGAACGCTCTGGAGAACTCTCACAGTCAATGCTTCTCAAACAGTTGCCAAAAGGTCTCCTAAAGCCAGGCCAACTGACATCTACAATGTGAGGTCCATGTGTGTTTTGACTCTCAAATATGGGTGCTAAGTCTTTCAGAATAAAATCATGTGATATCCTGGCTGAGATTCTCAGGCCTCTGTGGAAACCACCCTGGGCCTAGATCTCAGTTTCCAAGAGTGAGTCTCATGCGTGGCCTCCTAAAATCCCAACACAATTCATGGCAATACTTCTCTGAGGTCAGTTTCAGAACTCAGTCTCTAAGGGGAATCACACCAGAGTTCAAGCCCAGGTGGACCCAGTCATCCCTTCCATCCGCCAAAAAATGACCACAATTAAAATCAAAACACTCCCACAGGGCCATCATCTTCTTCCATGTAGACACTCATCATAACCTCCAGCTGGAGGTTTCTATGAGCCCAAATAAGCTCACTTGCCCCTCATTTGCCTAAAATCATGATGGCCTGGACACTCTTCCTGTGAACCAGGAATGATCAAATATTCCTGCTGTTAAAGTGTTCCACTTCTCCAATTTGAGGCCTACTGGCTGTAGGGTATAGATTCTTTATGTGATTTGGAGTCATGAGAAAACCCAAGCAAATATGGGCTAGCCTCTGCAGGGATTTCAAGAACTCATTTGACCCAAAGGATCCCTATTCTCACTTTATGGAGGTCAGGAACCTAAAACAAGAAGGCAAAAATATTCATCAACAATGACTGCTCTTTTGGCCATTTTAGTTTTGGAAGCACATGGGATCTTTCTTTAGATCCATCAGGTGCTGAGAATCAAAGCCACAACCTCATACAAGGACAAGAGGCTGATTCAGACACATCTCATTCCAAATCAATTAAGCAAAGAGCCACAGGTGATGTCCATACATTTCCATATGAAAACAGTTTTCTTCAGGCTACACAAAGGGGTGGCCTGAGGCAAAGACCTTCCTGACATTCAGGGTAATAGAAATAGAAGTAAGCAAATGGCCCAAAGAAGGGTTTCTCCACTGAGACTTTACTGGTCACACTGAAATCTGAGTTTTCTTAGATGCTCCCATTCCCTTCAGCAATCCAGCACATGGCCATGTCACAGAATCTTGTGGTGTTACATATTTGGGAAACAAAACCATGAGCCTATTCTGGAGAGTGGCCAGAATTCACGAAGAAAACAGGAACTTTAGAAGATAGTAGATGTTGCCCATCCATAAGGCAAGCTGCAGTCCATTTATTAATTGGGCAGTATGAATGCGGGGAAGCTTTCAACTAGAGACAACACATCCATTGATGCATTCTCTTTTCTAATGTCTACAACCACGGATACAGTGGGATACACAGACCTAGAAACACTCACCATGTCAAACGACTTACTAGAAACAGTCCACTCCAAACCAAACAAACCACTTTTCCTACCTATTCTCAGAACATGAGAAAAAACCACAAACTCACACCTACAACGGCAAAGGCACTTACTTCCCCCAAATAGGTCTGTGACTATCTGGAGTGTCTTCTGACTGGTGGGCCATATTATGTTCCCACAAAATGGCCTGTCCTGTTTCAGATCCGGTCTCCTTGTCCAACTCTGTGAAGTTGTCAAGAGCCAAAGGTGAGCCACTACCTGCTTTCTCAGGAAAGGCCCCTCATCAGAGCTCTGCTGGCATTTTTCCATCCTCACATCAGTAGGTACCAAGAAAGACTGACTATGTCTTTGGGAAAAGCAAACAAGTTAGCCCACTGGAACTGGGAGTGGGACTGGCTCTGGGTGCCTTCCTTCCTGGATCCCAGGTTCAGAGAATTCCATCACCAAGGAAGTGAAGTGAGGTCACTTCTTTCAGGAACTGAATATGGTCACTACCTTGGTAACCACTTTGTGCTAACAGTTGCATCCAGGGTTCCCATGAGATGGAGGCTGCCCCAACATCCTGTGACACATTCAGAAGTTAGAATGGTATATCAACCATAGGCACCAGGGAACAGCTCTCCACAGAGGCCTGGTTCAGTCCATCTTCTCTTCATTAAGAAGAGAGAGGCTGATTCAGACTATCAATTAATCCTGACCAGGTTGTTTGCCATGGAAGATGACTATTGCTCTCTCAGGTCCTACATAGCTGCCTATATCTTCTGCAAGGATCATTTCTCCATGGATCTTTGATGTTCTCAGCAGGTGGAAGATCATCTACATTCCTATATTGTAAGACCCACACTGTCCCTGCTCTTAAGTAAGTTATACTGAGGGAACAGTGTATGGTTAGGGTTAATAACATGTTCAATTTGGGTTACAAATCATTCTGCGGGATGAATAATGGTATTGGCAAAATGCGATATTTACAAGAGTATATATGTGAAACATAAGTATGAAAGCAGAAATCTAGGTAAGATTTGAAGCCCAGAAGGGCATTGGGGACTTGAGTGGGATACTTAGCTTTGAGTAATGTGCAGCACAGATGTCTCAGATAAATCAATATACACTGGCATCGTACCTTGTACCTTGGATATTGAATGTTGAAGAGAACATCCAGTCAAAAACTGATAGTCGGTAGGATTAGGAAGGTAGTTGGTAGGTTTAGAAAGAAGAGTGAGTATAGGATTTGGACCAAAAGTTCTTTCGCAATAAGATTTCGGGTAGAGAGTGTATGTAAATGTAAGCACATGTGAAGAGTCAGTCACAATGATGAACTGGGGAAAAATATAGGAAAGCAGATATCAATAGAGACATTAGGAAATCAAGCAAAGTACAAATTGTGTGATAGGGTTAGACATTGTCAACAGGTTTGAAGTTGAATATATAATCTTAAGAAGAAACAAATATGTTGTCAAAAATAGAATTGATATTTGAGAGCATTAGGCAACCTGGACATGGATGTTTTTAGTAATCCATGCTCACTTTAAATTTACGCTTTGGTACAATTGTAAGTGTGACCTTTGCTTTTTGTGTCCAGAATATTTCTGTAATAAAATGTGTATGTAGATCAGGTGAAAAGAGTATTTCTTCCACCAATTCTGCGAGCAATATTTTGAAGACTTACAAATTAGTATGGGGGTACAAATAGGTGTACCCTGTTTCAATGAATATAGACATAATGCATGAATAGACCATACTGTGAATAAATAATATAACTGGATCCACTTTAAATAATGGATTGAATAAATATCTGAAAATTTATAAGAAATTTTATATTGATATGCAATCATTCATTCCAACCAGTTATATATCTAACGATAATCTTAGGATTATGGTTTATCATGAAGGGTGTGTGAGTTTTGGTTCAAAATTGATTATGGAAATTGAAAATAATATATTTGGAAAAAAGTCTCATGAATAGACCAGTCAAGAAACATAGAGGAATACATGTGTTCTGGAGCAGGAAGTGATTGAAAGTGAAACAAATGCCTATAAATTTGCTAACTAGTGAATAAAATATATATACTGAGATTTGCATAAACTGAAGAAATAGTAATGTACCAGTGTGGAATAAAAATTAATGTCAAAATACACATCATGTCCCATAGGAACCTACATGCATTGATGTTAAACTGGGTCAGTTAAAGTAGACATATTAGGATTTGTATGCACCTTTTACTGAAGTTAGTTTTCAGTACTAGGAAACAAATATGTATTTCGGGTGGATGAATATTTCTAAGAATAATCTTGTGAAAAGTTGATTATTAATCCACATACATGAACATGAATGAATTTAGGGAGTGTATATAAGACACACATATTTCATATTTTTAAAAATATGGAGAGTATATATATATATATATATATATATATATATATATATATACTCTCCATATATATATATATATATGTATATATATATATATATATATATATACATATACACACACACACACACACACACACACACACCCTAACACAGACATTAAAAAGTAGCAATATATATGCCAATCGAAATTCATCATGAAATATATATCATAAAGATGCAAAAACATTCATTTTAGTGAACATGGGTTTATGTATAATGTTGTTCCACTGGGAAGCTCACCCATAGGTTGAATTTTCAGTTCCAACAGCGTTTAGGAGGAGTGATCACTTCTCACACTTTGTATCTGCTAAGTCATATACCTCACAAGGATGTACGTGTGATACCTTGTAGGATTCTATTTGTGCATATAAAAATACATGTGCTGAATAAGCTCCAGAGAATGGGAGACAGTAATTCACATATTTGTTAACTTTAAAAACACATGGAGAACTATTTCAATTAAATATTGAATAGATTTATAACACCTACCCTTTATCATGCAAAAGGCAAGTCCAACTCTGAACTGCAAGTATTTATGTACTGTTTGGGTTATTTTCTTCCATCATATTTGGATTAGTAGTCAGAGTCTAGTAGAATATGGGTTAGTGTCAGGGATTCAGAATTTCAAATGGAAAATAGAAAAATTAATCTTCTGACTCTCATCCAGAACAATGCCTTGTCATTAATTTCGCCCCAAGGGAGACACAATTAGAGTAGAAGAGTTACAAAATCTGTGATTACATTTCTGGAATAGAAAATGCTCAGGAGTGCACAAACTTGGAGGTGGAATAGGAGTTTCCAAAAGTAAGGACAGGGTACACACTCCACAAACATGAAGCTCTGCTTGCCTAAAACTTCTTGAGAAACTGCCAGTGAAATTGGGCACTGAAATATAGGTTGTTGTCAGGAGTTAAGCTTCCTTTGTAGTGAGACCCTCAAAGCTGTGTCTGCATCTATGAGACCTGGAGGACAACATTTCTCATTTTCCAATGAACACGAGGCAGCAGTGCTGAATTCTCTCTTTGTAGGTAAACTGTGGGCACTGGGGGCTTATTGTCTCCCCGTGTGGACTGTGAAACCATTTGGTCATCCTCCACTTTTCGTGGTGTTTCTTGCTGCTGCACTTGGAGTTTGGTTCATGCTTCACGAAATACAAGGAGTTCAACTGGGAAACAGTGCTTGAGGTAGTTCTGTCACGTGTGGTGGGTCAGGGTCTGCAAGAAAATTCACCAACCAGGCTTCTATCTCTCAAAGATTGCCCGCTTGTCCATAGCAACCTGATTCTGAACATTGCCCTGAAACTACGCCATATAACAAGATGCTTTTACATATAAGGGTCTGATGTCTGCACTCTGTCAGTTACAAGCCATTTGGAAGCCAATGGCAGATACAAATGGCCCCACCATGATGTTTTATCACACACCTCTCCACCACTGCTCTAGGCCCACTACTCAGCAGGCTCCAAAATACTGGCTTCTCTGTTCTAAAC
Source organism: Callospermophilus lateralis (assembly GCF_048772815.1). NCBI lineage: Eukaryota > Metazoa > Chordata > Mammalia > Rodentia > Sciuridae > Callospermophilus > Callospermophilus lateralis. Next base: position 87,699 of record NW_027514694.1, on the reverse strand, counting down.
AAATTTCATGAAACCCTGTCAATCAAGGCACTGTCTGGTACACTCATGGTAAGCAACAGGACATCGAAAGTTTCTACATTTCCACCTGGTCATGGAAATTTCAAAAATTTCGTGTTATTTATCTAGCCATTTTTCAAGGACGACGTTGGATGCACTGTGGATTTCAATTATTCAGGAACCATTAAATATTGAGAAAGTTCATTTCAAAAAAATTCTAGAGAACTCTCACAGGCAAGGCTTTCCAAAGAGTGGACAAAGGTCACTTGAAGCCAGGACCATTGAGGTCTACAATGTGAGGTCCTATGTCTTTTGACTCTCAACTATGGCTGCCAAGTCTTTCAGAATAAAATCATGTGATATCCAGGCTGAGATTCCCAGTTCTTTGTGGAAAGCCACCCTGGTCCTAGATCTCAGGTTCCAAGGGCGACTCTCATGCGTGGCCTCCTAAAATCCCAACACAGTTCATGGCAATACTTCTCTGAGATCAGTTTCAAAACTCAGTCTCTACGTGGAAACACACCAGAGTTCAAGACCAGTTGACCCAGTCATCTCTTCCAACCGCCACACCAATGACCAGAATTAAAACCAAAACACTCCCACATGGCCCTCATTTTCTTCCATATAGTCACTCATCATAACCTTGACTGGAAGTTTTTATGAGGCACACAGCCCAAGACAATGTCAAAATAAGCTCCCTTGCCCTTCATTTGTCTAAAGTCAGTGTTTCCTGGACAACGTTCCTGTGAACCAGGACTGATCAAAGAGGCATGCAATTAATACTGTTCCGCTTTTCCAATTTGAGGCATACTGACTGTCGGGTATAGTTTCTTTATGTGATTTGCAGTCATAAGAAAACCCAAGCACCTATGGGCTAGCCTCTGCAGGGCTTGAAGAACTCAGTTGACCCAAAGATCCCTGTTATCACTTGATGGAGATCAGGAACCTTACAGAGGAAGGCAAGAGACTTCATCACAATGACTTCTCTTTTGGCCATTTTGGATTTGGATGCACACATGGGATCTTTCTTTAGGTCCATCAGGTGCTGAGAATCTAAGCGATAATCTCAAACTGCTCTGAGAGGCTGATTCAGACATATCCCTTTGCAAAGCAATTAAGCCAGGAGCCACAGGTGATGCCCATTTATTTCCATTTGAAAACTGTTTTTTTCAGGCATTGGAAATGTGGGGCCTTAGGCAAAGACCTTCCTTACATTCAGGGCAACAGAACAATAGGTAAGCAAAATCCCAAAGCAGATTTTCTCCACTGAGACTTTCCTGGTCACACTGATATCTGAGTTTTCTGAGATATTCACCATTCTCTTCAGCTATCCAGTACATGGCCATGTCCCAGATTGTGGAGGAGATACATATCTTGAACACAAAACCATGAGCCTATGGGAGAGTGGCCGGAATTCAGGAAGAAATCACGAATGTAGGAAGGTAGTAGGTGTTGCCCATCCATATGGTAACCTGCAGTCCATTCATAAATTGGACAGGATGAATTCTGCGAAGATTTCTACTAGACAGGACACATCTATTTATGCATTCTCTTTTCTATTGTCTACAACCACGGACACAGTGGGATATGCAGACATAGAAACACTCGCCTTCTCAAAGGACTTACCAGAAACAGTCCACTCCAAACCAAACAAACCGACTTTCCTACATATTCTCAAAACATGAGACAAAATCAAAAACACACACACACACACACACACAAAGGCACCTTCTTTCCCCAAATAGGTCTGTGACTATCCAGAGCGTCCTCTGACTGGTGGGCCATACTATGTTCCCCCGAGACAGGCTGTGCTATGTCAGATCTGGTCTCCTTGGCCAAAACTGTGATGTTATCAGGAGCCAGCGGTGAGCCACTGCCTGTTTTCTCAGGTAAAGCCCCTCTTCAGAGCTTTCCTGGCATTTGTCCATCTTCAATTTAGTTGCCAAGAAAGACTGACTCTGTCCTTCTTAAATCCAAACATTTGAGACCACTGGGACTTGGACTGGGACTGCCTCAGGGTGCCTGGCTTCCTGGATCCCAAGTTCAGAGTGTTCTATCAACAAGAAAGTGACATAGGTCACTTCATCTAGAACTGAATGAGGTCACTGCCTTGGCAACCACTTTGTCTTAACAGTTGCTTCCAAGGGTCCCTGAGATGGATCCTGCCCCTACTTCCTATGACAGTTTCACAAGCTAGAATGGAATATCAACCACAGGCACCCGGGAACAGCTCTCCACACAAGCCTGGTTTGGTCTATCTTCTCTACATTAAGAAGAGAGAGACTGCTTCAGACACATCCCTTCATCCTGACCTGTTTTTTTTTTTTTGTCATGAAAGATGACTTTCGCACTCTCAGGTCCTTCATAGCTGCCTACATCTTCTTTAGGGATCATTTCTGCATGGACCTTTGAGGTTCTCTGCAGGTTGAAGATCTCCTACATTCCTGTATTGTAAGACCAACTCTGTCCCTGCTATTCTGTAAAGTTAGATTGAGGGAACAGTGTATGGTTACGGTTAATAACATGTTTGATTTGGGTTAGGATCATTCTGCTGGATGAATAATGGTATTGGGAACCTGCGATATATATAAGATTATATAGGTGAAATATATGAATGAAAACAGAAATCTTGGTAACATTTGAAGCCCAGAAGGGCATTAGGTCCTTGATTGGGATACTTAGCATTTAATTATGTTCTGCACAGATGTCTCAGATAAATCTATACACAATGGCATAGGACCTGATACCTTGGATGATTGAATGTTGAGGAGAACAACCATTCAAAGAGGGAGAGTCGGTAGGATTAGGAAGATAGTTGATAGGATTAGAAAAAAGTGTGAGTATAGCATTTGGACAAATAGTTCTTTAGCAATAGGTTTTCAGGTAGACAGAAAATGTAAATGTCAGCACATGTGAAGAGTCAGTCACAGTGATGAAATGGGGAAAATATGTAGGAAAGCAGATATCAATAGCGACATTAGGAAATCAGGCAAAGTATAAAGTGAGTGATAGCAATAGACACTTTCAACAGGCTTGAGATTGAATATATAATCTTAGGAAGTAACAAATATGTAGTCACCAATAGGATTGACATTTGAGAGCATTAGGCAACGTGGACATGGGTGATTTTCATAACCCATACTCACATTCCATTTAGGCTTTGGTACAATCGTAAGTGTGACTTTGCATTTTGTGGCCAGAATATTACTGTGATAAAACGTATATGTAGATCAGGTGACATGAGTCTTTCTTGCACCATTTCTTGGAGCAATATTTTGAAGGGGTATAAATTAGTATTGGAGGTACATATAGGTGTACCATGTATGTATGAATATAGAGATAATGCATGAATAGACCATACTGCGAATAAATAATATAACTTGTTCCAACTTTAAATAATGGATTGAATTGATATCTGAAAATACACAGGAATTATATATTGATATATATACATTCATTCCAACCAGTAATACATCTAATGGTAATATTACGGTTGTGGTTTATCATAAAGAGTGTGTGAATTTTGCTTCAAAATTGATTATGGAAATCGAAAATAATGTGTTTGGAAAGAAGTCTCATGAAATGACCAGTCAAAAACAAGGAGGAATACATATGTTCTGAAGCAGGAAGTGATTGAATGTGTTACAAATTTCTTTAAATTTGTGAACTTGTGGATGAAATGTATATTCTATGATGTACAAAAACTGCAGAAATAGTAATGTACCAGTGTTTAATAAAAATGAACTTCAAAATACACATCATGTCCCATAGGAATCTACTTGCATTGATGTTAAAGTGGGTCAGCTACTGTAAAAATAAAAGGATTTGTTTTCACCATTCACTGAAGTAACTCTTTAGTACTGGAAAACAAATATGTATTTCAGGTGGATGAATATTTTTAAAATAATCTTATGAAAAGTTTAATATAAAACCACATACATGAACAAGAATGAATTTAGGGAGTGTATAATAGGACACATATATTTTATATTTTGAAAAATCTAGAGAGTATATATATATATATATATATATATATATATATATACACACACACACACACACACACACACAAAACACACACAGAGACATTGAAAAGTAGCTATATATATGCCAATTAAAATTCATTGTGAAATATATATCATCCACAGATCCAAAAATATTAATTTTACTGAACATGGATTTATGTATAATGTTCTTGAACTAAGAAGCTCACTCATAGTCTGAATTTTCAGTTCCAAAAGTATTAATGAGGAGTGATCTCTTCTCACACTTTGTATCTGCCAAGTTAGCCACCTCTCAAGAATATACGTGTGATACCAGGTAGGATTCTATATGTGCGTATAAAAATACATGTGCTGAATAGGCTACAGAAAAATGGAGACAGGAATTCACAGATGTGTTAACTTTAAAAACACATGCAGAACTATTTCAACAAAAAATTGACAAGATTTATAACTCCTACCCTATATCATACAAAAGGCAAGACCAACTATACACCATGCCTCTTCTGAAGTGCTAGTATTTCTATTCTGTTTCGGTTATTTTTCTCCATCATATTAGAATTAATAGTCAGAGTCTAGTAGGGTATGGGTTAGTGTCAAGGATTCAGTATTTCGAATGGAAAATTGAACAATGAATCCAATGTGTATGTAAATATGTGCTACACAAAATTATTCCCACTCTCAACCAGAACAATGCCTTGACAATCCCTTCACCCCAAGTAAGACACAATTAGAGGAGAAGATTTAGAAAATCTGTGAATAAATTTGTGGAATGCAATATGCTCAGGAGCTCACAACCTTGGAAGTGGTAGAGTAGTTTCCAAAAGTATGGGACAGGGTAAAAACTCCACAAACATGGAGGTCTGCTGGCCTAGAGACTTCTTGAGAAACTGCCTGTGAGGTTGGGCACTTGAAAAATATGTTGTTGTCAAGAGCTTTAGCTTCCTTTCTAGGGAGACCATAAAAGCTTGGTCTGCATCTATGAGACCTGGAGGACATGGTTTCTTATTTCCCAATGTACATGAGGCAGCAGTGCTGAATTCTCTTTTTAGATAAACTGTGGCCACTGGGGGCTAAATGTGTGCCGGTGTGCACTGTGAAGGCATATGGTCATCTTCCATTTTCGTGGTGTTTCTTCCTGCTGCACTGAGAGTTTGGTATTTGCTTCACAAAATACAAGGAGTTCAACTGGGTCACAATGCAAGAGGAAGTTCTGTCATGTATGGTGGGTCAGGTTTTGCAGGAGGATACAAGAACCAGGATCCTATCCCACATATCTTGCCCCCTTGACCATAGCAAACTGATTCTGAACAATGTCCTGAAACCTCTCCATATAACAACTTGCCTTTACATGGAAGGTTCTGCTGGCTGCACCATGTCAGTCACAAGCCATTTGGAAGCCAAAGGAAGATTCACATGGCCCCACCACAGATGTTTATCACATACCTGCCCACCACTGCTCTAACCTACTACTCAACAAAGTCCAACTTACTGGCATCTCTGTTCTACACCATTTACATGAAACCCAGTCAATCAAGGCACTGTCTGGTATATTCATGATCAGCAACAGGACATCAAAAGGTTTTCCAGTGCCACCTGGTGATGGGAAATTCAAAAATTTCATGGTATTTATCTAGCCATTTTTTAAGGATGAAGTTGGAGGCACTGTGAGTTTCAATTTTTTCAGGAACCATTAAATGTTTAGGAAGCTCATTTCAATGAAATCTCTGGAGAACACTCACAGGTAAGGCTTCCCAAAGAGTGGCCAGAAGATCATATGATGCTATGCCCATTTAGGTCTACAATGTGAGGTCCATATGAGTTTTGACTCTCAACTATGGGTGTCAAGTTTTTCAGAATAAAATTTGTGGTATCCTGGCTGAGAGGCTCAGTGCTCTGTGGAAAGCCACCCTGGGCCTAGAACTCAGTTTCCAAGGGCGATGCTCATGCCTGGCTTCCAAAAATCTCAACACTATTCATGGCAATACTTCTCTGAGGTCAGTTGAAGAACTCAGACTCTAAGGGAATCACACCAGAGTTCAAGAACATGTGGACCAAGTCATCTCTTCCAACCGCCACCCAAATGACCACAATTTAAACCAAAACACTCCAATGTGGCGCCCATCTTCTTCCATATAGACACTCACAATAAACTCAACTATGGCTGGAGTTTTCCATGAGGGGCATAGCCCAAGACCGTGTCCAAAATAAGCTCTTTTGCACCTAATTTGCCTAAATTCAGGGTGGCCTGGACACCCTTCTTGTGAACCAGAAGAGATTAAATAGGCCTCCCGTTAATACTGCTCCGCTTCTTCAATTTGAGGCCAAATGACTGTGGGGTTTGGATTCTTTATGTGAATTGGAGTCTTGAGAAAACCCAAGCAACTATGGGCTAGACTCTGCAAGGCTTTGAAGAACTCATTTGACCCAAAGGATCCCTAACCTGACTTGATGGAGGTCAGGAAAGTTACAGAGGAAGGCGAGAGACTTCATCCACAAGGACTGCTCTTTTGGCCATTTTGGTTTTGGATGTACACATGGGATCTTTCTTTAGATCCATCAGGACCTGAGAATCTAAGCCACAGCCTCACACAGGGTAAATAAGCTGATTCAGACACATCCTTTCCAAAGCAATTAAGCAAAGAGCCACAGGTAATGCCCATTCATTTCCATTTGAAAAGTGTTTTCTTCAGGCTTCACAAAGTGGTGGACTGAGGAAAAGACCTTCCTGACATTCAGGGCAACAGAAGAGTAGGTAAACAAAAGGCCCCAAGCAGGGTTTCTCCACTAAGACTTTCCTGGTCACACTGATATCTGAGTTTTCTGAGATGCTCACCATTCCCTTCAGCTATACAGGACATGGTCATGTCACAGAGCTTCGAGGTTGTACATATCTTAAACAGAAAACCATGAACCTATTCTGGAGAGTGGCCAGAATTCAGGAATAAAACAGAAACTAAGGAAGATAGCAGGTGTTGCACATCAATAAGGCAAGCTGCAGTCCATTCATAAATAGGGCAGGATGAATGCTGTGAAGCTTTCTACTAGACAGGACATATTAATTGATGCATTCTGTTTTCTAATGTCTACAACCACGGACACAGTGGGATACACAGACATAGAAATTCTCGCCTTGTCAAACGACTTACTAGAAACAGTTCACTCCAAACAAAACAAACCGCCTTTCATACCTATTCTCAGAACATGAGACAAAACCACAAACCCACACCCACACCACAAAGGCACCTCCTTCCCCCAAGTAGGTCTGTGACTATCCGGAGTGTCCTCTGTCTGGTGGGCCTTATTATGTTCCCTGGAAATAGCCTGTTCTGTCTCAAATCTGGTCTTTTGGCCAACTCTGTGAAGTCGTCAGGAGCCAGCGGTGAGCCACTGCGTGCTTTCTCAGGAAAGGCCCCTCTTCATAGCTTTCCTTGCATTTGGCCATCCTTACATCAGTAGGTCCCAAGAAAGACTGAGTCTGTCCTTGGTAAATCAAAATAAGTTTGACCACTGGGACTGGGACTGGGACTGGCTCTGGGTGCCTGGCTTCCTGGATTCCAAGTTCAGAGAGTTCCATCACCAAGGAAGTTAGGTGAAGTCACTTAATTTTGGAACTGAATGAGGTCACTGCCTTGGCAACAACTTTGTCCTAACAGTTGCTTCCAAGGTTCCCATGAGAGGGAGGCTGCTCCTACTTCCTGTGACACTTTCACAGGTCAGAGAGGTATGTCAACCATAGGCATGCAGGAGCAGCTCTCAACACATGCCTGCTTTGGTCCATCTTCTCTACATTAAGAAGAGAGTGGCTGATTCAGACACATCCCTTCATCCTGAGCAGGTTGTTTGCCATGGAAGACTTTTGCTCTCTCAGATCCTTCATACTTGCCTACATCTTCTCCAGGGATCATTTCTACGTGGACCTTTGAGGTTTTCAGCAGGTGGAAGATCCTCTATTTTCCTGTATTTTAATACCAATTCTGTCCCTGCTCTTCTGTAAAATTAGATTGAGAGAACAGTGTATGGTTAGGATTAATAACAGGTTCGATTTGGTTTAGAAAGAAAACTACACGGTTGGGCAAACAGGGTCCTACAGTTAGCAATAATATGAGGAATTTTAATGGACCGGCCATGGCAGATAAAAGCGCAGTTAATCAGGTCACTATGTGAACCAAGACTCAAACCTCCCTTTTGGGGCCTCTGTCTCTCTTTGACGCTCTTCAAGTCATTTTCTTAATTTATTCATAGATTCTTTTACAACTCCAGTATTGTCGGCACAAAAACAACATTCTTCCCTCAATGCAAGCAAAAAGGCACCTTTCTCTCATGAAGAGGAGGTCCAACACTCGCCTGCTTTGTAAAACAACTTCAGAAAGAGAGAGGTTAAAATTCCTGTAAAGCTGTGATGTCGGTTTTTAATGTCTTTAAGGTTTGGCCTATTTCTGCTTCTAATTGTGTCTTTGTTGTGTCTCATGGACTAGCCCACCCCTTAAGCAACTATTATTTCTAATAGGATGGCTAAAGTGAGGGATACAGGTTCCCGCTGGAACCGGGTTGTATGCCCCCCTATTTGATCTTTAAATGAACCTACGTCATGATAGAGAACTCTGGAAAACATCTGCATCATTACATAATTAATCACATATATTGACCATTTTATGAAAACATAAATAATGTTAAAGTGTATAGAATTATACTGTTGTAGGGATGGACAAGGAAAGGGACCTAAGATAGCACCAAACACAGGAAAGCAGCCTTATTTGGTTGCATCCGGATTTAGAGGGCATTGCTTCTGTTGTAATCAATTAATCCCCTGAACCCCAAGTTTTGGTAGTTTTAGAATTTGTACCCAATATGTAAGGGAAGTGGATCAGAAGTTCACAGTCTGTAGAAATTCACAAAAATTAGTTTTTGTTTCTGTTTTTGTTCCTCTGTTCTGGGCAAGTTAACTTTTCAAGGACACCTTGGAAAGGGAGAGCTTTTTTGTCTCTTTTTTTTCTCCCTGCCAGCTGTCACCATGAAGCCCAGTTGGTAACTTTTTTATCTTAGAAATGTAGTCATCTCTGTGAAGCCCCAGCTCAAGGCCAGAGGCTTTGTTCACATATTTTGTGAAAACCTAGTAAGGCGGTGTCAAGCTTAGGGGTGGTGATTTTTCCAGCCAGTGGCCAAGTAGAACAGGGCAACACGAAAAGTGGAAGTTTATCTACATTGAACTCTTTCAGAGGGACTCTTTTGCTGAAAGACCTAATGTAAGCCTCGGTGAAGACTTCTGGAGAAGGTTATTTAAGACATATCTATGGACCTGGTACAGAGGGGGAAGACTGGGAAGGCGAGGCTGAGAGCAGCTCCGTGGATCTGAGAATGAGGAAGATGAGATGTAAAAGAATAATGGAAAAGGGGTTTGGGATTTTCCTAGAACAAAACTTGAGCAGTAGAACAGGTAGAGCAGAGGTGAAGATGGGAGTGAGTATTCCAAAAACCCCTGAGGGACTTTAAATTTTTAGAAACCTGTTTTCAGTGATGACAAAGCAACTTTAAAGGCCATTTTTATTACATCTTGGATAGGGGTCTGAGGGCTCTTCTCAGCTGGTTTGAGCTTTGGTTTAGCTTCTTAGAGGACTTGGTGGGACCTAGTACACGCACAGACAGAAAAAGAGAGGAGTGAGTGAGTGGAGGGGTACCTCGGTACCTGCTACCTCAGCAAGGGGGCAATGGTCTGAGAACTGGCAGAGGTTTGGGTTTTTGATCTAGTAATTGGAGGTGAGAAATCACGTTGCTGAGGTGGGAGTGACAGCAGAGACTCTAGAGCAGAAGACTGAGGGTGAGGAACTATTGGAGAAGCATAGTACAGGATGTGAGTGAAGGAGGGAAAAGGATTCCACATAGGGGAATTTTCCCCTTTTGAGCACTTGCCGAAGTTAAAAATGTCACACAGAATTTGAGGATCTAGAGAACCCTCTGGGGGCCATAGCTTTTGGTTGTCTAATTGGTAATATGGCCAATGCTGTGTACTGAATGTGATGAGGAGTTTGGGTTCCACCAGGCAGCCCCGGTATGCTCACATCCCCATGAGTTACACAAGAAGTTGGCTTTTCCCCCACACAGCCATGGCTGTTTGTGGTTTGATAGTCCGCCGGGCATACATCATAATCTAGGCTAGCCAACCTGAATCTGGCTCGCGTTTCTGTGCATCCATAATGTTTGTTTCAATTATCTATGGAACGGAAGGGATTTAATGAAACTTTAGTGGGATCCTCTTCATCAGGGTTATCTCAATAGGAAAGACGTATACCAAGCTGAAAAATGTCTGGGTGGAGAGATAGCCACCAGGTCCCTAAGGGGGCTGTATGCGAGATATACCATACTTCTTGTCTAGTAGGATTTGAGATCAGCCTTCACTGCTGAACAGGCTGATGAGGGTTAGGAGTACTGGTGGCCAAGTTGAGAGTCTACAGTCTTGTCCACATAGCGAATACGAAATTTGAAATGGTTACCAGTCTTTTCCAGTTTCCAACCAGAGTCTGGACACAGCGAAGGCTTTAGATGAGAGGCATGGATCCAAAAAGTGATTCTGTCTACTTTTACCGCTGTAGGTGTTATAAGTAGCACCTGGTATGTTCCTTTCCAGTGGGGTTCTAGGAATGACACCTGATGTTGTCTTATGTAGACGAAGTCTCTTACTTGATATTGATGTGGAATCCCCTCGTCCCCAGGATGGTAGGCAGTGGCCAGCTGTTTCCACAGTTATCACTGAGTTCTTTCAATGGCTTTAAGTCTGTCAAGCAAGGGGTGTGGAAGGGATTGTTAGGCCTTAGAGTTGGGGATTAGGTCCCTTACTGGATGATGGGCATCATAGAGAATTTCATAGGGGGTGAGGTTACACAGAGAACCTGAGGGAGTATTTCTCGCATGAAACAGTGCATAAGGCAGGAGCATAGTCCAATCTTTTATGCCAGTCTCTAAGCTTAATTTTGTTAAGGTCTCTTTAATGGTTCTATTTATTTTTTCTACCTCTCCTGAGCTCTGGGGTATATAAGCATAATGTAACTTACAATTAATCCACACGTGACTTACCTGGGCCATGAACACAAGTCCATTATCAGACCCTATTACCTTAAACAGACCATATCTTGGAAAAATATCTTCCAGGATCTTCTTGAGAACCATTTGGGCCGTTGTTTTTTTTTTTTTTTTTTTTTCCTGTGTGTGTGTGTGTGTGTGTGTGTGTGTGTGTGTAAGGCTTCAATCCATCCTGAAAATGTATCGACAAAGACTAGGAGATATTTAAGTCCATACCTTGCTGGCTTAATTTCAGTAATGTCCACTTCCCAGAATTTTCCTGGTCTGGTTCCTCATAGGTGCTTTCCTCTAAGAAACTTGGAAGGGTAAGCATTAAACAATTGACTGACCCAACAGGCTTTTGTTACCGGTTCAGTTTTTTTCTTTCGCTGTGTGTTGGTTAGTGGAAAACTCTGTTCTTAATCCTCCAGGAGTGCCTGCAGTTTCTTTGAACCAAGGTGAGTGAGTTGACGTACATTTTTAACTTAGTGTAGGGCTTTCTGTAATTGCAGGCTGAGCTCAGTAAAGTTGAGGCGTTCAGTGTCAGTGTCCTTAGATGTTATCTAAAACTTCCTGTTACTCAGGGGTCCATTGGAATTGGGCATCTCCCTTTAACAGCGGGTATAAAGGAGCAGCTAAGGACGCGAACCCATTTATTCATAACCTGCAAAACCCAGCAATCCCAAGAAACTCTCTTAGTTGTCTGCTGTAAGATGGGGTTGGTATCTGCTCAACGGTTTGTTTTCTGGGCTCAGAGAGCCATCTTTTACCGCCCCTGAGGAAATAGTCATGGAAGATTACTTCTTGCTGGCAAATTGGGCAATTTTGGCAGAAGCTCTATACCCGAGTTGAGCAAGCTCCGATAATAGTGCTTGGGTCCCAGTTCAGTTTTCCTTGGTGTTGGATGCCAGTAGCAGGTGATCCACGTATTGAAGCTGGGTGACTTCGGGGTGTGTAGTTCTGAAATTGTTGAGATCTCTGTGGAGGGCTTCATCAAAGAGAGTGGGGGAGTTTTTGAACCCCTCTGGGAGTCTAGTCCAAGTTAGTTGACTATACTTTCCGGTTTCTGGGTCTACCCACCCAAAAGCAAACAGCAACTGACTATCTTTATGCAGAGGCAAGCAAAAGAAAGCTTGTTTTAAGTCCAGAACAGTATACCATTTCTGCTCAGGGTTCAGAGTGCTAAGCAGTTGGAACAGATTGGGTACTGTGGGGTGAATGTCCTGCACTCTGTTGTTGATCTCTCTTTGGTCTTTAACAGGTTGATAGTCCCCGGTTCCTGGCTTTTTCTTCTAATAACAGGGGAGTGTTCCAGGCCAATTGACAGGGCCTTAGGACCCCTAAGGCCAGATATTTCTGAATATAGGGCCTTATCCCATCTTTAGCTTTTTATGCTTAGAAGATATTATTTGACATTGATTGGGGAGGCTGAGGTTTTTAACTCCACTGTTATTGGAGGTTGTTTCACGGCCAGGCCTAACACAGCAGTTTTTGCCCAGGCATCTGGGTTATCTGTTATCCATTTCTGCGGTAGCTTGCCTGTTTGATCAGTCTTGGGGGGTGTGAAGAGTGGATGTTTATCTTCTACTAATATAGTTACAGCCGTGACTATAGGAGTTTTTACTGAAGGATTTAGAAATTTCTTTTGGGGGCTTTCAGGGTTAAAAGTTATTTTGGCCCAGAGCTTGGTGAGCAGATCTCTGCCCATCAATGGGTGCGGGCATTCTGGGATTACTAGGAAGGAGTGATGGATTTTTCCTTTCCCCAGGTCCATGGTCCTCTTAGTAGTCTAAGCCCGATATTTACTGCCATTAGCCCTTTGAACTACAGACCTTTTATTTGATAGATGGCCCAATGGGGCCCTAAGGGCTGAGTATACTGCTCCTGTATTCATTTCAAAGTTTACTGGGGTCCCCTACTCTTCAAAAGTTACCCTGAGCTAGGGGAAGGAATCTGAGCCCCAACTTTCTTAGTCATCCTCCAGAGTCAGAATGGCTGGCTGGCGTGTCTGTCTCTTTATAGGGCACTCTTTGGCCCAGTGTCCTTTTTTTTTACGGTAGGCACATTGATCTGAGGCCAGGGGTGGCCTCTGGCACGGGCCCAGGTATCCCTTCCTGTCACCTTATGTCTTAATTTCTGGCCTCTTTCTTGTTGTGACCAGGATCTAAGTCAATGCCTTAGTCTTTCTTTTGCTTCTCTCATCATCCCTTTGCTCCCTTTCTTTTTCCCTGTTTCTCTTTTATAGTATATTTTTTTGGCTTCTCTGACTAAATCTCTCTTTTAACTTTTTTTTTTTTTAATATCCATGGCAGCTTCCCCAATTAAGGCCATCATGACAGATGCCTTTTGATCTGCTGCCTGAGGATCGAAAGGAGTATATCTCTTATATGCCTCCATAATTCTCTCTAGAAACATAGAGGTAGATTCATCAGGCCTTTTAATAATTTCTCTTACCATGGCCAAATTAGTTGGTCACCTAGTGGCCCCTTGGATACCCGCTATTAGAGCCTGGCAATAATTGGACATATGCTCCCTATCTTCAAAGGTGTTGGGGTCTCAGTTGGGTTGGTTTAAGGGGAAGGCGGCTTTGATTATGTTGGGAAGTTGTGTTGGTCGCCCATCAAGTCCGAGGATATTTTTTTCTAGCTTCCAGGAGGTTTTTCCTCTCATTCCTCTGTCGTGAAGAGAGTCCCTAGGAGTTGTTGGCAGTCATCCCAAGTAGGCAGGTGTGAAAACGTTGGCGAGTTCTCTGAGTTTTTTTAGCCAGGCCAGCTTCCTCTAGGGAAGGAGGGGCTGTGTGTGCCATTCGACAGTCATCTGGAGGGTGCTGGGCCATCCTGGCTTCCTCGAATGGTGGAGAGGCTGAGTAAGCAGCAGGGGAATTACTTACAGGGTTTTGGGAGTTGGGGGACAAGGGCAGAGGATAAGGACGAGTAGAGTCTTGAGACTCAGGGAGAACAGAGGGTGGAGGTTGAGGAGCAGAGAGTTTGAGAGATAGAATCGTAGGGGAAGGAGTAGGAGTGGGTGCAGGGACAAGGAAAGGCTTCACCCATGGAGGAGGAGATTTGCAGAGGTCCTGACAAGTTAAGATATATGGCTATTGATCTGGATGGCTATGTGGCCCCGGCTGAAAGACAATATCTCAGACTTTTCAAATTAGTGCGAAGTAGAAACATCCTTCTAGAGGCCATCCGACTACAAAGGTGGGTTATTCTGAGACACAGAATCTGCCAGGTCTGGTGTTTTAATGAAAAAGAAAGAATCTGAGCCCTTAAGCAGACTTTGGTCCAGTGATTAAGGGTCAGGGACAGAGGCATTGAAGTGCTCTGTCCCATAATGAAATATACACAGACAGTGAAAGCAAAGACACACGACACAGACAAGACAAGACAATAAAGACAGACAATGGACGTCCAATACTGAGACCAGGACTGAGTAGCGGGCAAATCCTGATGGGCTGCCAATTCCAAATCTGAAAGAAAATATCACTGAGTCGAGGAGACTATGGTTCTTCGATTTCCCGAGTCCATCCCACAGGAACATGGCCTGTGGCTCTGTGACATGTGTGTCAGCCACCGTGGGAGAGAGCTCACGCTCTTTACCAATAGCCATTTTGTCAAACCCTAACCTGAATCCTGAAACCAGAAAGAGGGGCCTTATTTACCCCCAGAGGAGCCCATTGGGGGTCTTTCATCTGCAGCTGCCGGATCTCGCTGGGGCCACCAGAAGTAAAGGTCGGGTGAGCGTCGCTGGAAGAGACCACCAAGAGACTGTCTAATGCAACCTCAAAGGGTTTATTGGGAGTCCGGCATGCAAGGGCTCAGAGATCAGTTGAATAGAGCAGAGAGCCCTGAGAACAGCTTAAGAAGTGCTTATATATTTTCCTTGGAGAGGGCAGGGAGGGAAGTTTATTGATGGTTAAGGGCGAGTGGGCGGTTTGCGTGCAAATGGTTGATGGAGTACATTCTGCAGTTTGGCAGTTGGGGGCAGCACATTCTGGGAACAAGAAGAGCAAACAGTTCTCAAGATTTCAACAGTGTTTTATTAAGCATACAGAAAAACAGGACGTGACAAGTACCTATTTTATTAACCTTTCAATATAAGTATGAAAACAGAAATCTAGGTAAGATTTGAAGCCCAGAAGTTCATTTGGTCCTTGATTGGTATACTTAGCTTTGAATTACATTCCGTGGAGATGTCCTAGAATTATGGATATACAATGACACAGGACCTTGTACCTTCTCAGAGGTCAGTTCCAAAACACAGTCTCTAAGGGGAATCACACCAAAATTCAAGACAAGGTGGACCCAATTATCTCTACCAACCGCCACACAAATGCCCACAATTAAAACCAAAACACTCCGAAATGGCACTCATCTTCTTCCAAATAGACACTCATCATAACTTCTGGCAGGAGGATTCCATGAGAGGCGCAGCACAAGACAGTGTCCCAAATAATCTCCCTTTCCCCTCATTTGCCAAAAGTCAGAGTGGCCTGGACACCCTTCCTGTGAACCAGGAGTGATCAAATATGCCTGCCATTAATACAGCTCTGTTCTTCAATTTGAGGCCTACTGTCTGTGGGGTTTAGAGTCTTTATTTGAATTGGATTCATAAGAAAACCCAAGAACCTATGGGCTAGCATCTGCAGGGCTTTGAAGAACTCAATTGACCCAATGGATCCCTTTTCTCACTTGATGGAGGTCAGGAACCTTACAGAGGAATGCGAGAGACTTCATCAACAATGACTGATTTTTTGGCCATTTTGATTATGGATCCACACATGGGATCTTTCTTTAGACCCATCAGGTGCTGATAATCTAAGCCACAGGCTCACACAGGGCCAAGAGGCTGATTCAGACACATCCCTTTACAACGCACTTAAGCAAAGAGCCACAGGTGATGCCCATTCATTTCCATTTGAAAACTGTTTTCTTCAGGCTTCACAAAAGCGTGGCCTGAGGCAAAGAACTTCCTGACATTCAGGGCAACAGAACAATAGGTAATCAAAAGGCCCTTTGCAGGGTTTCTCTACTGAGACTTTCCGGGTCACACTGATATCTGACTTTTCTGAGATGCTTGCCATTCTCTTCAGCTATCCAGTACATGTCCATGTCACAGTGGTTGGAGGTGGTACATATCCTGGATGCAAATGCATGAACCTATTCTGGAGAGTGGCTAGATTTCAGGAAGAAAACATGAACTTAGGAAAATAGCAGGTGTTGCCCATCGATAAGGCAAGCCCTAGTGCATTCATAAATTGGGCAGGATGAATGCTGGGAAGCTTTCTACTTGACAGGAAACATCCATTGATGCATTCTCTTTTCTAATGTCTACAAGCACGGACACTGTGGGATACACAGACATAGAAACACTCGCCTTGTGAAACAACTTACTAGAAACAGTTCACTCCAAACCAAACAAACCGACTTTCCTGCCTATTCTCAGAACATGAGACAAAACCACAAACACACATCTACACCCACAAAGGCACCTCCTTCCCCAAGTAGGTCTCTCACTCTCCAGAGTATCCTCTGACTGCTGGGCCATACTATGTTCCCCCAATATGGCGTGTCCTGTCTCAGATCTGGTCTCCTTGTCCAACTTTGTGAAGTGTTCAGGAGCCAGCTGTGAGCCACTACCTGCTTTTTCAGGAAAGGCCCCTCTTCAGAGAACTCCTGGCATTTGGCCATCCTCACATCAGTAGGTACCAAGAAAGACTGACTCTGTCCTTGCTAAATTGAAGCAAGTGAGACACTGGGACTGGGACTGAGACTGACTCTGTGTGCCTGGCTTCCTGGATCCCAAGTTAAGAGAGTTCCATTACCAAGGGATTGAGGTGAGGTCTCATCCTTCAGGAAATGAATTAGGTCTCTGCCTTGGCAACCACTTTATCCAAACAGTTGCTTTCAAGCGTACCATGAGAAGGAGGCTTACCCTATTTTCTGTGGCACTTTCACAAATTAGAATGGTATATCAACCATAGGCACCAAGGAACCGCTCTCCACGAAGGCCTGATTTGGTCCATCTTCTTTATATTTGGAAAAGAGCCTTTAGTCCAGGGAGCACTACAGTGAACCTCTGCACTAAAACTATTAGCAAGCACCTGATGGAGGAGGCCTCCATAGGTAAGTGGCTCCTTTATAACATCTGATATCCAGTTAAGGGAGATCTCTTCTGATGACAGAGATGTGGCACGGGGAGGCTCACATATACTTCTGTGCAGAACAGTAACGAGAATCATTCTGTCCTCTGTTCTGTTCTGTAGGGAATTCCTCTGGAACTGTAGAGAGGTGGCGATGAGCACGCACGCGCTTCTACCCTGGAGCTTTAGCAAGATGTTGCACTGTTCCCCCGTTTCTGTGTTTAGCCACCGGGTTTCTGTTTATTTGTGTTCTGTGTTCTATTTTTTGTTTTTTTTTTTGTTTGTTTTTGTTCGTTTTGTTGTGTGATTTTGGTGGTAAAAACTTAAGTATATTGGACATGAAAATCAGAAATAAAGAGAGTAAGCCTGACACCCCTTTGGACTGTGTTTTAAGGAACTGCAATGAACTTTATCCCCCTTTGCGAAGCAGGATGATAGAAGCCCCTAGCTGGCTGCCTGGAGCACACCCATTGCAGAGGGAAATGCCTGCTGGGGACCTAAGAACAGAGTATCTCCCAGGTTAACAAGTGAAACTCCTTTAAAACCCCTTGTCCCTCCAGATAAAGAGAGTCACAACTTTGGCAGAGTCCCCTGTGTTTCTCCTTTGTTAGCCAAGCAATAAACCTCCTTTTTTCTTTTTCTCAAAACCCAGTCCTCATTATTAAATTGGTATTAATTGGCTTCAAGGTCAGGAACCAAACTTTAAGTTACAAATCTTGTACCCCCCCTCCGCCCCGGAACTTTGTGAGACCTATCTACTGAAATGTTACGAGATAGAGCATGCTTGGTGTGGAACTGAATCAGAGGAGCTAATCCTGTATGTAAAAGGAGAAACTGAGGGACTCCCAGCAGCTGCCAAAGCCCTGTTGATTCAGGGAATTACCACCTTCCTTCCCTGCACTGTAAGGATTATGCCACCTCTGTCTTGTTAAAAAAAGAGAAAAAGAAAAAGGTGACACTAAATGCAGTAAAATCACCATGGAGACACTTTATTTTACATTTCAGGTTGCCCCTCTGTGAAAACATCTGGTCCCCTTGTGGGGACAGCTATGGTCCCACTGGTGTATGAGATTTTTCTCTTATCTGCTCTGGTTTAAAGGGTTCTCTCTGACAGCCATAGTCTGGACCTCCTTTTGGTCTGTATTGTGTCTTTCTTTCTGGCCCTTTTAGGCATGTGCAATAATGTGTTGATATTATAAATTGTTTTTTGGGAATGATCTTAGCTGAATGTGTGTCGAAATGATGATGTTTTATTTTAACAATCTGGTATCTGAATGGGTTTTTGAAGCATTGCACAATCTTGCAGTTAAATGTCGGGTTTAGGTAATTGTTTAGTTTATGATTTCAGATAATTCATGCCAGAGAACTTAAATACTTACAATGGATAACTGAAGAACTCTACTTCCAAGTTGGCAAGAAACTTCCCAATCATACAGTCTTTTTTTTTCACCAATTTTGAATTGGGTAGCCTGGGAAAATGTCACTGTGTGTACCAGTGCATTAATTTGGACATGGATAGTAAATCATAGTATGGTGTCTGTTGACCAAACAAGATGTAAAGATATAAAATTTTGTGAATTGTATCTTAAACTTGTATCATAATTTTCAACATCCGAACCTGAAAATTATGGTTAAAATGCCTTAGTCCTGAGATGTCTGTTCAGAATAGCAGTTTTTTTCCTGCTCCTTCCAGACCTCAGCCATGACTTATGTTGAAATGCAAATGAAAGAAGCCTGCAAGCTTTGTAGGAGACTGATTTGAGATCTAAGGGAAAAAAAAGGTAAATTGTATGGTATTTTCTAATTACTGGCAAGTCATTTTTTCTAGGACTCTTATTTTTTTCTGAGATACTTTATGTTTTTTGACCTCATGATTTTGAGCATACAGACCTAGGTTAATGTTTTTCTGATCAGTTCTATCTTTGACCAACTGTGGACTTCTTGAAACATTGCAATAAAGATTTCACCTGTGAAATGCTACGAGGCCTTTACTATTATTATGTGTGCACAATTTTGTTATGTGTTGTATGTCTATATATACATATGTCCGTATATCATATATATGATACATAAATTAACATATATAAGGAGTGCTCATAAAATAAAGCGCTCATAAAAACAAATTTTAAAAAGTGGATCCAAAGATCTTTAATTCACGTGATTTAAATGTTTCAATTTAAATTGGATAAAGAGATAAAAACAAATGTCTTTAAATTTAAGCTTACAAAGTTTTCTAGGTGTTCAAACATCTAACAAAATATTAACATCTACAAAATGTCTAATATGCCTTGGCTCTAGTACCTTTCCTTCAACATAATAATGGTTTACACTGTTCAATACGTTTCTCTAACTTTTTGATAAATAAGTAAAGTAAATTTGATATGGGATTACTCATTCATGAGTACTTTAGTTAGATATCTGATTGATTTACTAAGATCTGTATTTTTTTTAGTAAACTCTGTATAAGATTGTAAAAATCAGTCATGTGTTAATGAGGCAAAAATTTCTTAAAACATAAGTTTACCCATAACATTGAGTTTATTAAGATTTATGTTTTCTAGAGCAAGCAACCATAAAAATTAAACAACTGATTAAATAAGAACTGTTATTTTAGAGCACTGTACTGCCATTTCTTTAAAAGCCAAACTTGATTAATGTAGAAACATAAATGTAATTGCTATGCTATTAATGTTTTCATATCTTACAGGTATGCAAGTCTGTAAGGTAGAAACTTTAAAAGAGCATTATATCAAGCTGGTGCTCTGAAGTTGTGTGGTAAAAAATATATTGTGGATTTATTTACCTGTTATCAATAAGATATGTAAATTTTTATGTTACTTTTTACATTGGGGAACAATTTAAATGTATTTTTAAGTTAATTAGAGCCTAATCTTTGTAAAGGTTAAAAACTTTCAGCATTTCTTTAATTCATGTTTTAAATGTGATATCATATGGTGTTAGCTAATGTTCATGTGACCTCAAACAATTTATGTAAACTTTGTCAAAAGATATTTAAAAATAAAGATCAGCTTTAGAATTAAAATACTTAAGATTTATAAAGAGCCCTGCCTTACCTGAGATAAGGCTGTGTGTCCCATCTTACTACATGTGAGAATGACTATGAAACATGTAGGTCAGATAATATTTCTTTAAAGTTATGTTAAAAAGTTTTTTTTTTATTGTCAATATTCCTAGGATCTCAAACAGGGGATATAATGTATAACTCAGCCAAAAAATTCAGGGAAGATATTACACGAACTAAGTATTTTTACTTTTGTTAATTTTAGTTTGAAATTTTCTTATAAGTGATCTAAAGATTCCCTGTTAGTGTTTTACAAATGCGTTGCTATAAGAACACAACATGGGTTTATTCAAGATAATAAGTCATCAACTACAATACAGACAGAATAATACAGATCCCAATTAATAAAAAGGTAATTATAAAGTTATAGACATTAAAGCCCAGTACTCTTAATATAAGGCTGTTAAAATTTATTTGCTGGATGTTTAAGATTAGGATTTAAAATTAATGTTAAATGAAAAGGGCCAAGAAAACCAATATTTGGCTCTTGCCCTCTGAGTCAGTCTGAATCCAGGGAACAGGGGACTTCTCTAAAGAGCTTTGCAACTCTGAGCCACATAACCTCCTGATCAGGGAGATTAATGAGACCACTGGAGAACAGAAAGCCAATCAGTGCATTTGTTACAAAGAGGAGAGTCATCATAGAAAGGAGACATCCATGATGCTTCTGAGGGAAGCCAAATGGTCAAGCAAGACCTGGACCCACCTAGCGCAAATGGCACTAGCAGAACTGAGAATCTCTTCTCAAGTTTCCCCAGAATTGACTCCCATAAAAGGTCAGCTGACTGTTAACAATAGATGGAAACAAAAGTCAGTTTGACTGCTTCATCTTAAATACTTAGCAAAGACAGTTAAGACCAAAATACAGCCACTCCTGGGCATATTAAATAATAATAATAATAATAATAATAATAATAATAATAATAAAATTTTAAGGTATGCACTTTATCTTATCCTCCCCAAACAAGTAAGACTGGAGGCTACAAAGAAGGATTCTCACACAGGAATGCCTAATACTTATAAAAAGAGACTATCAAGAAGAGCTGCCACAGGCAGAAGTTTTCAGTTTAAGACCTACAGATATTCCTAACCTACAAAGGTAGGCTTGGTGTTTGCTAGTACGATTATCCAGCCCTGAGTAACAGAATTAAAGGTTTCTCTATTAGACGCAGAGGTCATACTAGTAAAAGGATTTTACAAGATCAGATGACATTAAATTATTAAACTGTGTCTTATTGGGAGGGCCAACTGTAACACTTAAAGTTAAATATTAAGTTGACAGTCCTGATAACTGGGGATATTAAAGACTGGTGAGGGAATGTCTATACAGTGACATGTTCTAGCTGCTGCAACATTTATCCAGTACTCATGGTTTTTGTTTCACTCATAGAAGAACCCATTCACAGATGACTTTACAACCTGTTCTTCCCCAACCTGACTTCAAACCGAACTGACTTCTAAAAGGCAACTCATGTCTCTCAACTGACTTCTAATAGGCAACTCATGTCCCTCACGCCGAGCCCACTTACGTCACCCTGTCTCAGGACAGAAGAAGAAAAAATTAGTGATGCCACTCTTCTTACAACAATGGAGAGAAAGATAAATAGACTATCAATATAAGTAATTAAGAAGGGTAAAATCAGCGAGATCGGTTTTGGGTGAGTTCTAAAAATTTGGAGACTCTTACCTGAGGGATTAAAATTTCCTCAGTGCTCTTCCCATAATCTCTCAAAGATTTGAAAGGGACACAGAGAAAAGGGGGGAATTGTAGACCCAACCTGATCTTTTATTAAAATTGGGAGCCATCATGCCACAAAGCCATGAAAAGATAATTTTGGCTTTACCATTAATTACTTCAAATTCTGAACCTGCGTGGAATGCCTGCCCGCGCCTTGAACTCACACATGCCTGGCTCTCTGACCAGATAGCAGCCCTCTCTGAAACTTTAGTGACACATCATAAATATTTGCCTTCTCTGGCAAGACAACAACCCTCTCTGAGGCTCTAATGGTCCGCATGAATTCTCATGTAGGGACAGCAAAAAAATTGTAAACTACCTTTAGTGTGATGTTTATCAGAGTTCTGTTATCTGTAACCCCCCTTTTGTGTAACTTTCTGGGCTATAAAGCTGGGCTGTAGGAAAGCTGGGGTTGCTGTCTTGTTCCCTTCGTTTTGGGAGGGAGAGGCAGCATGGCCGGTGGAAATAATAAGCTTAATTTTATTTGATTTTAATTTGAGTCAGTGGTCTTTTCTAGCGTCCTGGTCTAACAGGTAAACACTCCAAAAACATGGAGCTCTGCCGGCCTAAAGACTTCTTGAGAAACTTCCTCTGAGTTTGGGCACTTGAAATATATGTTGTTGCAAGGAGATTTAGCTTCCTTTCTAGTGACACCATAAAAGCTGGGTCTGCATCTACGTGACCTGGAGGACAGGGTTTCTTGTATTCTAATGAACATGAGGCAGCAGTGCTGAATATTCTATTTGTAGGTAAACTGTGGCCACTTGGTGCTAAGTGTCTCCCCGTGTGAACTGTGAAGCCATTTGGTAATCCTCCACTTTTCGTGGTGTTTCTTGCTGCTGCACTGGTAGTTTGGTATTTGCTTCATGAAATACAATGAGTTCAACTGGGACCCAGTATTAGAGGGAGTTCTGTCACTTGTGGTGGGTCAGGGTCTGCAGGAGAATGCAACAACCAGGCTTCTATCTCACAAAGCTTGCCCCTTTGTCCATAGAAATCTGACTCTGAACTTTGCCCGGAAACCTCTCCATATAACAAGAAGGGTCTGCTGGCTGCACCATATCAGTCACAAGCCATTTTGAAGGCAATGGAAAATCCTCCTGGCCACACCACAGCTGTATTATCACACACCTGCCCACCACTGCAAAAGGCCCACTACTCAGCAGGGTCCAACTTACTGGCATCTTTGTTCTACACCATTTTCATGAAATACCGTCAATCATGGCATTCTCTTGTACACTCATGACCAGGAAAAAGACATCCAAAGGTTCTCCAGTGCCACCTGGTTAAGGGAATTTAAAAAATTGTATTGTATTTATCTAGCCATTTTTCATGGATGAAGTTGGAGGCACTGTGGGTTTCAGTTCAGTAGTGAGACACTACCTGCTTTCTCAGGAAAGACCCCTCTTCAGAGCTCTCCTGGAATTTAGCCATCCTCACATCAGTAGTTACCAAGAAAGACCGTTTCTGTCCTTGGTAAATCCAAACATGTGTGGCCACTGGGACTGTGACTGGGAATGCCTCTGGGTGCCTGGCATCCTGGATCCCAAGTTCAGAGAGTTCCATCACCAAGAAAATGATATAGGTCACTTCCTTCAGGAACTGAATGAGGTCACTGCCTTGGCAACCTCTTTGTCCTAACAGTTGCTTCCAAGTGTCCCAATAGATGGAGGCTGCCCCTACTTCCTGTGACACTTTCACAAGTAAGAATGGTATATCAAACATAGGCACCCGTGAACAGCTCTCCACACAGGCCTGGTTTGGTCCATCTTCTCTACATTAAGAAGAGATAGACTGCTTCAGACACACCCCTTCATCCTGACCTGTTTTTTTTTTTTTTTTTTTTGTCATGAAAGATGACTTTTGCTCTCTCAGGTCCTTCATAGCTTTCTATATCTTCCCCAGGGTTCACTTCTGCATGGACCTTTGAGGTTCTCAGCAGGTGGAAGATCTCTTACATTTCTATATAAGACCAACTCTGTCCTTGCTTTTCTGTAAAGTTAGATTGAGGAAACAAAGTATGGTTAGGGTTAATAACATGTTTGATTTGGGTTAGGAATCATTCTGCTGCATGAATAATGGTATTGGGAACCTGCAATATTTATAAGTATATATAGAGGTGAAATATATGTATGAAAACACAAATCTAGGTAAGATTTGAAGCCCAAAAGGGGATTGGATCCTTGATTGGGATACTTCACTCGGAATTATGTTGTGCACATGTGTCTCAGATAAATCTATACATTATGGCATAGGACCTTGTACCTTGGATAATTGAATGTCGAAGAGAACATCCAGTCAAAAAAGGATAGTTGGTAGGATTAGGAAGATAGTTGGTAGGATTAGAAAAAAGAGTGAGTATAGGATTTGGACAAAAAGTTCTTTAGCAATAGGGTTTCAGGTAGACAGAAAATGTAAATGTCAGCACATGTGAAGAGTCAGTCACAATGATGAACTGGGGAAAATATGTAGGAAAGCAGATATCATTAGAGACATTAGGAAATCAGGCAAATGATGAAGTGATTGATAGGATTAGACATTTTCAACAGGCTTGAGGTTGAATACATAATCTTAGGAAGAAACAAATATGTAGTCACCAATAGGATTGACATTTGAGAGCATTAGGCAACCTGGACATGGGTGATTTTCATAATCCATACTCACATTCCATTTAGGCTTTGGTACAATTGTAAGTGTGACTTTGCATTTTGTTGACAGAATATATATGTAGATCAGGTGACATGAGTCTTTCTTGCACCATTTCTGGGAGCAATATTTAGAAGAGATATAAATTAGTATTGGGGGCACAAATAGGTGTACCATGTGTGAATATATAATATAACTGATTCCAACTTTAGAAATTGGAATAAATTGATATCTGAAAATACACAGGAAATGTCATATTGACATACATACATTCATTCCAACCAGTTATACATCTAATGGTAATATTAGGGTTGTGGTTTATCATAAAGTGTGTGTGACTTTTGCTTCAAAATTGATTATGGAAATCGAAAATAATGTGTTTGGAAAGAAGTCTCAATAAATAACCAGTCAAAAGCAAGGAGGAATACATGTGTACTGAAGCAGGAAGTGATTGAATGTGTTTCAAATGTCTTTAAATTTGTGAACTTGTGGATGAAATGTATATACTATGATGTACAAAAACTGAAGAAATAGTAATGTACCAGTGTTAAATGAAAATGAACGTCAAAATACACATTATGCCCCTTTGGAATCTACTTGCATTGATGTTAAATTGGGTCAGTTACAGTAGAAATATAAGGATTTGTTTGCACCATTCTGTGAAGTGAGTTTTCAGTACTAGAAAACAAATATGTATTTCAGGTGGATGAATATTTCTGAAAATAATCGTATGAAAATTTGATTATAAAACCACATACATGAGCATGAGTGAATTATTTAGGGAGTGTATAATAGGACACATATATTTTATATTTGGAAAAATCTAGAGAATATATATATATATATCTCACAGAGAAACATTAGAAAGTAGCAATATATATGCCAATCAAAATTCATCGTGAAATATATATCATCCACCGATCCAAAAATATTAATTTTACTGAACATGGATTTATGTATAATGTTGTTCAACTAAAAATCTCACTCATAGTTTGAATTTTCAGTTCCAAAAGCGTTTAGGAGGGGTGATCTCTTCTCATACTTTGTTTCTGCTAAGTTAGCCACCTCACAAAAATGTACGTGTGATACCAGGTAGGATTTTTTATGTGCATATAAAAATACATGTGCTGAATTGGCTACAGAAAAAAGGAGACAGAAATTCACATATGTGTTAACTTTAAAAACACATGGAGTACTATTTCAACAAACAATTGACAAGATTTATAACTCCTACACTATATCATGCAAAAGGCAAGACCAACTATACACCATGCCTCCTCTGAACTGCTTGTATTAATATTATGTTTGGGTTATTTGTCTCCATCATATTAGGATTAGTAGTCAGAGTCTATTAGGGTATGGGTTACTGACAGGGATTCAGTATTTTGAATGGAAAATTGGAAAATGAATCCAATGTGTATGTATATATGTGCTACACAAAAATCTTCCCACTCTCATCCAGAACAATACCTTGACAACACCTTCACCCCATGTAAGACACAATTAGAGGAGAAGAGTTAGAAAATCCATGAATACATATCTGGAATGGAATGCGATCAGGAGTTCACAACCTTGGAAGTGTTAGAGGAGTTTCCAAAAGTAAGGGACAGGGTAAACACTTCAAAAACATGGAGGTCTGTTGTCCTAGAGACTTCTTGAGATACTGCCTGTGAGGTTGGGCACTTGAAATATATGTTGTTGTCACGTGCTTTAGCTTCCTTTCTAGTGAAACCATAAACCTGGGCATCTATGTGACCTGGAGGACATGGTTTCTTATTTTCCAATGAACATGAGACACCAGTGCTGAATTCTCCCTTTGAAGGTAAACTGTGGCCCCTTGGGGCTAAATGTCTCTAGTGTGGACTATGAAACCATATGGTCATCCTCTATTTTCGTGGTGTTTCTTGGTGCTGCACTGGAAGTTTGGTATTTGCTTCATGAAATACAAGGAGTTCAACGGGGACACAGTGTGTGAGGGATTTCTGTCACATGTGGTGGGTCAGGGTCTGTAGGAGAATAAAAGAACCAGGCTTCTATTCCACATAGCTTGCCCTCTTGAACATAGCAACCTGATTCTGAACAATGTCCTGAATCCTCTCCATGTAACAAGATGCCTTTACATATAAGGGTCTGCTGGCTTCACCATGTCAGTCACAAGCCATTTGGAAGCCAATGGCATATCCACATGGTCCCACCACTGATGTTTTATCACACACATGCCCACCTTTGCTCTTGGCCCACTAATCAGCAGGATCCAACTTTCTGGCATCTCTGTTAAACACCATTTTCATAAAAACCAGTCAATCAAGGCACTGTCTGGTATACTCATTGTTGGGAAAAGTATAAACGGCAGCCATACCCCAGAAAAAAAAACCCAACATGGCGCCTAAGCACTTCTTCTTCCTACATTCTTCTTTTCTGCAGTGGTGCGAAATGTTCCCGCCCGTGTGAACTCTTCTGCTGGCGCCAATTTCAAACCTTGCTGGCCGGGAATCTTAGCCCCAATAAGAACTAATTCCTGGGCTCCGGAGCTGATATCTGAAAGAACTTGCCAATAAACGTATTGCCTGCCATTTATCTAAGCCCTCCAATCTCCTCCTTAGTTCTATATAAGCACACAGCTTTTTGCAATAAAATTGGAATTCTCCCTGTGAAGTGCCTTTGCGTGGGGAGTTCTTTCATTCTGGTGCCCCGTGTGAGGATATGGGTGAGCTCTTTCCAACAAGAGCCCCGTCCACTGCTCCACCGTGGCACTCTGCCCTGGTCTGCTCTTTTCAGACGCAGGCTTCCTGCACTCACCACTGATTTGTTGTATGTAAGCCTCCCCTGACCCCGGCTCGCCAACTCCCTTCGGGCTACCGCTGGCTTTGTGACCATGATCGTCTGTCACACTCTAGACGCCTGGTAGGGGGGAGGGAATTCCTCCCACTAAGACCTTTACTGGTTGCAGTGGACCCTCTGGTGATCCGTTTCCCTTTGGGGTGTGAGGCTTCTGAGTTTACATGAGAGGCTCTGTGGTTTTTCCTCCTCTGCTGCTGCTGCCGCTGCTGGCTAGAGTTGCTGTTATATCGATACAAAATACCATACAAAACCAATAAAAAAATACAGTTGGAACACAACAACGAGAGGAGAGGAAAGAGAGAGATTCACGTGCTCACTGTGTTTTCATTACTTACTTCTTCTGCTGCGTTCGAAAACTTTCCTGATGTCAGGTTGCCCGTGGCTCCGAACCCATTGGGTCTCACAGATCGTACTTCACTGGTGACGATCAGGTAGTGCCCTCTGTATTTCCTCATGATGGCTGGTCATTTTGGGGATGCCCACCTGACCCCCATTCGCCCTGAGCGCTTCCCGGAGTCTGTTCCAGGCCGGGTTTTCTCTTTGTCTCTCTTGCTTACACTTATTCTCTCTCTCTCTCTCTCTCTCTCTCTCTCTCTCTCTCTCTCTCTCTCTCTCTTCCATCTCTCCCTGTGACTGTGGACACCTCTTTATCTGTACCTGAAACCTCACCTCTCAAAAGTTTAATAAAAAATCTGGCCACACTCTCCCTCACACCAGACATCAAGCCCAAACTTCTAATCAAATTCTGTACCCAAGATTGGCCTACATATCCACTGGATAATGGCAATCATTGGCCTCCAGAAGGCTCCTTAGATCCAAACCTCCTCTTGGACCTTTTTAATTACTGCCAGCATCTGAAAAAGTGGAGTGAGATTCCCTGTATTGAATGTTTTAGCCTTCTCGCACAGCACCCTGTCTCTGCTCCTCCTGCCCTCCCTCTCAGGTCCTTCTTGCTTGCAAACCCCTCTCTTCCCCTAGTTCTACTCCTGACTTCGCAGATTCTTCCTCATTCGACCCAGCAGATCAACCCCCACCTTATCCCCCAGACCCAACTGACCCTTCTCTCCCGCAAAATCCTCCTCTTCCTCTGCCTGATTCCACGGATCCTCAACCTTCCATTTCATCCCCCTCCCTTCCCCACTCTTCTGCCTGCTCCACCTCCTCCTCTTCCACAGAGACATTCCCTTCCCCTCCCTCTCCTTCCTGTCCACCGCCTGCCTCTTTCAGTTCTCCTGTTATCAGGTCTAAGGGACTCCTTCCCACGCCCAAGACAATCGCACCCCTTCGTGAGGTAGCTGGTCCCAAGGGTGTCATCAGAGTCCACGTGCCCTTCTCCATGTCGGACATTACTCAGCTAGAGAGGAAGTTAGGCTCTTTCACCACTGACCCCACCACTTACATTCGGGAGTTTCAATGGGTACTGCAAGCATATAGCCTCACTCATCATGACATCTACATGCTCTTGGCCAATAAACTTCTCCCCAAGGAAAGGCAATGGTTCTGGGAGCTAGCCCAATCCCATGCTGATGAAAATCATAGGACCAATCATAACCACCCACAGGCCCTCATGCTGTCCCAGAGCAGGATCCCCTATGGGCTTACAGTCTAGTGACCTTTTTACATCCTGCCTCTTGGCGGGACTGAAAAAGTCCACCCGCAAGGCTGTTAACTTTCAAAAGATGCAGGAGGTCATTCAAAGGAAGGAGGAAACACCTTCAGAATTCCTGGATAGACTAACCAAGTCCCTTCAGCAGTACACAAACCTCGACCCAGAAACCCCTGATGGCCGTCATGTCTTAATGACATATATTCTGGCCCAAAGCTACCCTTACATTAAAGCCAAGCTTAAAAAGTTTGAACAGGGCCCTGCTACTCCTCAGACCAAAATCCTCGCTGTCACTTTCAAGGTTTTTCATGGTAGAGAGGATGAAAGTGAATTCCGTAGGCAGAGGGCTGAAAATGCCAAATTCCAAATGTTGGCCCAGCTCATTCAGAGAAGGCCATCACCATGCCGTCCCAATATGACCCCCCCCTGGAGCTTGCTTCAAATGAGGTAAGGAGGGACATTGGACCAGGAATTGTTCTTCGCCGAGGACACCCTACAACCCCTGCACAAAATGCCATCAAAGTGGACACTGGGGGGCAGACTGCCCAACAACCCAGAAGGAAGGTTGGTCTGCTGCCCAGCAACTCCAGCCTCACCTGGGCTTGGCAGAGGAGGATTGATGGAGTCCTGGGCCTTCCCTCCAGACTATTACCATCAAGATTCAAGAGCCTAGGGTCACCTTCCTGGTGGATGGACGCTTCATTAACTTCCTCTTGGATACTGGTGCCGCTTTTTCGATTTTGAGGGAGTATTAGGGTCCTACCACACCCTCAAAAACTCCTATTGTCAGGGTAGGAGGTAAAAAGATTTTTCCTCAAACCCCCCCCCCAATCATGTTATATGCAGCGATCCCTTTTGTCCTTCACTCACTCCTTTCTTGTTATGAGCCATTGCCCCATTTCCTTTCTGGGAAGGGACATACTCTCACTATTAAAAGTCACCATTCACTTATCAACCCACACCTCTCCTACCTCTCATTTCCTCATGATATTCCTAGGGGCAGATACACCTCCTTCATGCACTCTCCCACGACTATCTAAACCATTTAACCCTGAGGTTTGGGACACAATTACACCCTTTATGGCTAAATGCAGTTCTATTCATATTGTCTTACGGGACCCTTCAAGATATGTTAGTCAACCACAATATCCACTCACAACCACATTTCTCCTTGGATTAGAACCCATCATCCAGGATTTATTATGAAAGGGGTATCTTAGGCCTACACACTCTCCTTTCAACACACCCATTCTGGCAGTTAAGAAACCTAACGTGTCCTACAGGCTGGTTCAAGAACTTCGCCTTGTCAACTCCTCTGTGGACCCCATCCACCCGCTAGTGCCCAACCCTTACACCCTCCTCTCTCAGATCCATGCCACTACTACTCACTTCTCAGTCCTAGATTTAATTGATGCATTCTTTTCTATTCCCCTGTTCTCAGAATCTCAGGATATCTTTGCTTTTTCATGGACTGACTCTCACACCCGCCATTCTCATCAGCTTACCTGGACTGTCCTCCCACAGGGATTCAGGGATAGCCCCCATCTCTTTGGCCAATTTCTTGCCCAGGACCTCACATCCTTTCACCTGACCTGTCCTGACTCTACTCTACTTCAATATGTCTATGACCTTCTTCTATGTAGTCTTTCTGGAACACTCTCAATCCCACACCGCTCAGCTTCATAAATTCCTAGAAGACAAGGGATATAGGGAGTCTCCCCACAAGGCCCAGGTTTCCCAGTCTTCGGTCACCTATCTTGGTTTTTGCCTTACACCCGGAAAAAAGGAAATAACACTGGATAGGAGGCAACTCCTCTGTGATCTTTCAGTGCCCTATACGAAAGCCAAAATACTATCATTCCTAGGATTAGCAGGTTATTTTAGGGCCTGGATCCCAAATTATTCTCTTCTCTCCAAACCCCTGTATGACCTAGCAAAGGGACCCCCTAGTGAATCTCTTGCCTCCTTTCCCATCTACCACTTCCGCAGGCTTCAGCAACTCCTCTTAAAGGCACCTGCCCTTCACCTTCCAGATCTTTCAAGAACATTTCATCTATATGTCCATGAAAAAGGGGGGCAAGCACTTGGGGTCTTAGGTCAAAACTATGGGCGTACATTTGCACCTGTGTCATATTTGTCCAAGCAACTAGACCCTACCATCCGTGGGTGGGCCCCTTGCTTAAGAGCTCTGGCTACTGGACAAATTTTACACAAAGAAGCCTCTAATCTGACTTTTGGGGCCCCTTGAACTATCCACTCCCCACATCACTTGAAGGATCTTTTAGCTTAAAAGGGCCTTCAAACTCTCCCTACATCCAGATTTCTGTCGCCCCTCACTTCCTTTCTGGAAAACCCTAATATTATTTTCCTCCCCTGCTCTGCACTGAACCCTGCCTCACTGCTCCCAATGACTACCATGTCTCACATACCAACTCATAATTGCTTGGAAACCTTAGATGATTTCCTCCCCTGTCATTCTTCCATTTCTGAGAGACCACTCAGCAAGCCTGACCTTATCTGGTTTACTGACAGCAGTTCCTTTAGGGAGAACGGAACTCATTACTCTGGATACGCTGTATTTTCAGCCACTGAGATTATAGAGGCCAAAGTTTTGCCTTCAGGAACTACAGACAAGTAGGCTGAACTTATAGCATCCACTCGTGCCTGCCTTCTAGCACAAGGCAAATCCCTCACCCTCTAAACTGATTCAAAATATGTCTTCCATATCTTATTATCCCATGCTGATATTTGAAAGTAGCGAGGCCTACTTACCACCAAAGGTAATGCGATCACTAATTCAGCTTTTATAACCAATCTAATAGAGGCCACTTACCCACCCAGTTGGGAGTTGTCCATTGTAGGTCCCATCAGAAGGACGGCTTTCTTATCACTGAGGGCAATGCCAAAGCTGACCAGGCAGCACGAATGGCTGCTACCACTTTCAATTATGGCCTCCATGGGGGACATATAATGGCCACTTTAGACAGCTCATCTGAAGCCCCTACGTCTTTCAGTAAGAACAAGAATCTTTTCAAGTTCCTTCATACTCTATTCCTTTCCAATTCTCAGTCTTTGACCCTCTTTTTACAGAGTTTCTTTTCCCTCACCCCCTCTGACAAGCCATGCTACAGAATATAGCCTCTAATTGTCAGATCTGTCAGCGGACCAACCCTCATACTCCTTTAAGGCCCAAACCTTTCCCTTTCCACCAAGCCCGGGGACACATTCCCGCTGCTGACTGGCAGGTAGACTTCACCAACATGCCCACAGTATGGCGCACTAAATACCTCCGTGTCTTTGTGGACACTTTCTCTGGTTGGGTTGAGGCATTTCCCACTTCCAATAAAAAGGCTTCCACTGTAGCTTCAATCTTACTGACAGACATCATCCCCAGGTTTGGTATGCCCACTTCCCTACAATATGACAATGGCCCTGAGTTTACTTCTAGGATCACACAAAAGGTCTCTCAAGCCCTCTCCTTCAAGTGGCATTTCAACTGTCCATATTTCCCCCAGGCTTCAGGGAAAGTGGAAAGGGTAAATCGTACTCTAAAGGAAGTCCTTACCAAATTGACAATGGAATTAAACATAGACTGTTTCAAACTCCTTCCCTTGGCTTTGCTTCGAATCAGAGCTCTCCCTAAGAAACCATCTTTACTGTCTCCTTTTGAGATAATGTATGGAAGACCTCTTATAACCCCTGGGTTGGTCATTTCACAAGGACCTCTCACCCGAGATTTGTCTTTGCCTCTCTTGCTCCATCTCCGCTCGGAACTCTGGAAATATCAGGACTGGCTTCTTCCGGACCCAGTCTCCTCTCCAAACACTCCTCCCTTAACACCTGTTAGTCTAGTCTATTATAATACCCCAGAGGAGAAAGGGACTCTTGCCGCAAAATTGGAAGGCCCCTATCCTGTCATTCTCTTTACCCTTACCGCCGCCAAACTCTCCTTACCAGACAACTGTCTCACTCCCTGGATTCACATGTCTAGGTTGAAGCCACATCACCAGGAGGCCCCACCTGCTGAAGACAGGGCCACCCCAGAGGAACTCCAAGAATCACCTACTGAACCTCTCCTTTACTCCTGCTCTCCACACCCATCTCACCCATTTTAGTTGTGGCTCACACGGTTTTCCTTGCAGCCCAATTCCTCTTAAAGAAGGCACAATGAGCTCTCCCAACACCCTAGTCTTCTCTAACTGCTTGTTTTTTGTGCTCTGCTTATTTTCTGTGCTCTGTCAGGACTGGTCTTTACCCTCCTCACCTACCATGCATTTATTCACTTTTCGGGAACGATACTCAGAACATGGCATGCAGAAGGTCTGCGCAGTGGATGCAACTACTTGCTTCATCCACAACTGCACCTCTATTTCCCTAAAATTGTCACCTTCAAGGACCTTCGTCCCTGGTAGCTGGAACTGGCCTTTCATTTGCTTCCTTTTTGATCAAACAAAAGACTATTGTCATTGGTGGCCTGAGATATATAATGGGTGCCCCTATTGGTCATGCATGTTCCATGATGAACGTGGTAGCTATTCTTACCACTCATTTGGTTACCCTGAAGGGTGGACTTCTAGTTACATAAAGTGGCATAAAGGCTCTTCATCCAGTAACAATGGATGGTATACTTTAGATAAACCTGACCCCAAGGCCAAACGATGGGGCTATGTTGAGTTTGCTGTCTATGCTCGGACAACCTCAGTCAGACCCACAGGGTGGATGACTATTGGCCGCACCCTGATTACGCAACCTAAGGCAACCATCCAGGTAGTCGAACACATTAAGGACTCAGAATCAAAACTTCGAGATCATATCCATAGCTCATCCAAAAAGGATTCAGAGCCTTCAACCCTCTCAGGTCCCCCTCCCACATGGCTCAATTTGCTACACCAAACTTTTTGATTATTAAACTCCACCCCTCTTTCTGTGCCTACTTCTCAGTGCTTTCTCTGTGCTTCACTTAGTCGTCCACTTCTAGCAGCAGTCCCATTAGCGGCAGGAAATATTCCAGCAAAACCCTACAATTTCTCTAAAAAGGACAACCCCTACATGTGACACGTATCCCACTGTGGGAAAGTTATTCCACCAATACATTATTTCCTTTCATCTGTTTCCACCTGCCAATAATGAATCCTTTACCCATTTGTTCCTTGAGCTACAGCACTCCATAGAGCCCTGTGTTTATGCAACCTGGACATTTCCTCTGGTGTAATGGTTCTTTAAGTACCTCAACCATCAATGTCTCTGGCGCCTGTTTCTTGGTTACTGTAGTTCCTCAGCTATCTTTGTATACTCCCACCGAATTCTGACAGTTGGCCCTACCTTCCCGCACCCGTAGGGTAGTCTTTCTGCCGGTTCTGGTAGGCCTCATTTTAACAACCTCAGTGACGGGTCTCAGACTCTCTGGTGGAGCTATAGGTCATGCTCTATGGGATCCAATGACCTTCAACAAAAACTGCAGGAAACACTCAATACCATGGCTGAGTCTCTGGGTTCCTTGCAGCGGCAGGTTACTTCATTGGCACAAGTGGCTTTACAGAACCAAAGGGCAATTGATCTTCTCACTGCAGAAAAAGGGGTTACATGCCTATTCCTCAGAGAGGAATTTTGCTATTATGTTAATGAATCTGGGCTAATAAAAAAAAATGTTGTTAAATTGCAGGAATTATCGACCCAATTGCTCAAACCTACCTCCTCCAATCCCATAACGGGGTTCTTCCAATCCTATCTTGCCATGTACTTACTACATATCTTGGGTCCCCTTATTTGGATGCTCCTTTTTTGTGCTCTCTTGCCCTGCATAATGAAGTGCCTTCAAACCCAACTGCATAAAATTCCTAATCAAACTTTCAACCAGCTTTTGCTTAGTCACTACCAGCCTCTGATGACCGATGAATCCCCAACATCTCCAAGAGAACAGTTCACTCAGTGATGAAGCTCACTACCAGGCACGATGGAATGCAACGGGTATTAGACAGCGGGAGACAACGAGCTCGGAGAACCTCTTAATCTGCCATCCTGGATTCATAGTCTTTACCACCTTCTAAGCTTTCTCATGGCCCTTGGCCTCTTCTATGTCAGTCCCCCCACATGGAACTTCTGCCAAAAATTGACATTTGCTTTAATTTTTATCTTCATTCTGTTTTTATTCGCTCTGATCTTCTTCAGGTGCTGGCGACACCATGTCCAGGCAACGCTTCCAGTATTTCCTTGAGTCTCTGTTACAGGACCAGTGGCTGATACCAACAATCTCTTCCATCCAGGACTGGTTCCATGCCATCGACATCTTTGGCTTCAGGGAACATTCATTGACTTCACCCCTATGAAAATAGCTGTCTATAGCCACTGGGTTTTATTTCTGGCTGCCATGATATCCCCATACCTGCCCCCTGAGCATTCCTCCACTTCTCTTTCTAGGCCCCACACCAGCCCCACACAGCAGGAAGCAGCCAGATCTGACAAACGACGCCCCACTTCCTAAGAAAACAAAAAGGGTGGAATGTTGGGAAAAGAATAAATGGCAGCCATACCGCAGAGAAAAACCCCAACATGGCGCCTAAGGACTTCTTCTTCCTACCTTCTTCATTTCTGCAGTGGTGCAAAAAGTTCCCACCCTTGTGAACTCTCCCGCCAGCGCCAATTTCAAATCTCGCTTGTGGGGAACCTTAGCCCCAATTAGAACTAATTCCTGGGCTCTGGAGCTGATATTTGAAAGAACTTGTCAATAAACGGGTTGCTGCCATTTATCTAAGCCATACCATCTCCCCCTTAGTGCTATATAAGCACACAGCTTTTAGCAATAAAATTGGAATTCTCCCGGTGAAGTGTCATTGCGTGGGGAACTATTTCACTCATGTTCAGCAACAGGATATCCAAAGGTTCTCCAGTGCCACCTGGTAATGGGAATTTCAGAAATTTGATAGTATTTATTTAGCCATTTTTGAAGGATGAAGTTGGAGTCACTGTGCGTTTCAATTAATGCAGGAACCATTATGTGGTGAGGAAGCTCATTTAAATGAAATCTCTGGAGAAATCTCACAGGCAAGGCTTCCCAAAAAGTGGCCAAAAGGTCACATGAAGCCAGGATCATTGAGGTCTACAATATGAGTTCCATTTGTGTTTAGACTCTCAATTATGGCTGCCAAGTCTTTCAAAATAAAATCATGTGATATCCTGGCTGAGATTCTCACTGCACTGTGGAAAGACACCCTGGCCCTCGATCTCAGTTTTCAAGGGCGCATCTCATGCGTGGCCTCCTAAAATCCCAACACATTTCATGGCAATACTTCTTTGAGGTAAATTCCAGAACTCAGTCTCTAAGAGGAATCATGCCAGAATTCAAGCCCAGGTGGATCCAGTTATCTCTTCCAACCGCCAAACAAATGACCACAATTAAAACCAAACACTCCCACATGGCCCTCATCTTCTTCCATATAGACACTTATCATAACCTCTGGCTGGAGTTTTTCATGAGGGGTGCAGCCCAAGACAGTGTCAAAAATAAGCTCCCTTGCCCCTCATTTGCCTAAAGTCAAGGTGGCCTGGACACCCATCCGGTGAACCAGGAGTGATCAGATAGGCCAGCTGTTAATACTGCTCTGCATCTCCAATTTGAGGCCTACTGACTGTCAGTTATAGATTCTTTATATGATTTGGAGCCATGAGAAAACCCAAAAACCTATGGGTTAGCCTCTGCAGGGCTGTGAATAACTCATTTGAACCAAAGGATCCGTATTCTCACTTGATGGTGGTCAGGAACCTTACAAATGAATGCGAGAGACTTCATTCACAATAATTGCTCTTTTGGCCATTTTGGTTTTGGATGCACACATGGGATCTCTCTTTACATCCATCAGGTGCTGAGAATCTAAGCCACAACCTCACACAGGGCCAAGAGGCTGATTCAGACACATCCCTTTCCAAAGCAATTAAGCAAAGAGCCACAGGTGATGCCCATTCATTTCCATTTGAAAACTGTTTTCTTCAGGCTTCACAAAGGGGTGGCCTGAGGCAAAGACCTTCCTGACATTCAGGGAAACAGAACAATTGATAAGCAAAAGGCCGAAAGCATGGTTTCTCCACTGAGACTTTCTTGGTCACACTGATATCTGAGTTTTCTGAGATGCTCGCCATTCCCTTCAGCTATCCAGGACATGGCAATGTCACAGAGCTTGGAGGTGGTACATATTTTGGACACAAAACCATGAGACTATTCTGGAGAGTGGTGAGAATTCTGGAAGAAACAGGAACTTAGGAAGGTAGCAGGTGTTGCCCATGGATAAGGCAAGCTGCAGTCCATTCATAAATTGGGCAGGATGAATGCCGGGAATCTTTCTACTATACAGGACATATCAATTGTTGCATTCTATTTTCTAATGTCTACAACCACGGACACAGTGGGATACACAGAAATAGAAACACTTGCCTTGTCCAACGACTTACTAGAAGAAGACCACTCCAAATCAAACAAACCGTCTTTCCTACCTATTCTCAGATCATGAGACAAAACCACAAAATCACACCCACCCCACAAAGACACCTCCTTCCCCCATGTAACTCTGTGACTATCCGGAGTTTCCTCTGAGTGGTGGGCCATACTATGTTCCCCCAAAATGGCCTGTCCTATCTCAGATCTGGTCTCCTTGGCCAACTCTGTGAAGTTGTCAGGAGCCTGCGGTGAACCACTACCTACTTTCTCAGGAAAGGCCCCTATTCAGAGCTCTCCTGGTATTTGGCCATCCTCACATATGTAGGTACCAAAAAAGACTGACACTCTCCTTGGTAAATTCAAACAAGTGAGCCTACTGGGTCTGGGACTGGACTGGCTCCGGGTGCCTGGCTTCCTGGATCCCAAGTTAAGAGAGTTCCATCACCAAGGAAGTGAGGTAGATCACTTCTTCAGGAACTGAATGAGGTCATTGCCTTGACAACCACTTTGTCCTAACAGTTGCTTTCAAGAGTCCCATGAGATGGAGGCTGCCCCTACTTCCTGTGACACTTTCACAAGTTAGAATGGTATATAAACCATGGGCACCCGGGAACAGCTCTCCACCTAGGACTGTTTTGGTCCATCTTCTCTACATTAAGAAGAGAGAGGCTGATTCATACACATCCATTCATGCTGACAAGGTTGTTTGCCATTGAAGATGACTTTTCTCTCTCAGGTCTTTCGTAGCTGCCTACATCTTCTCAAGGGATCATTTCTGCATGGACCTTTGATGTTCTCAACAGGTGGAACATGCCCTACATTCCTGTATTTTAAGAGCAACCCTGTCCCTGCTGTTCTGTAAAGTTCGATTGAGAGAACAGTGTATGGTTTGGGTTAGTAACATGTTCAATTTGGGGTTAGGAATCCTTCTGCATGACGAATAATGGTATTGGGAAACTATGATACTTACAAGAATATATAGGTGAAATATAAGTATAAAAACAGAAATCTAGGGAAGATATGAAGTCCAGAAGGGCATTGGGCCCTTAATTGGCACACTTAGCTTTGAATTATTTTCTGCAAAAATGTCTCAGATAAATCTATATACAATGGCATAGGAGCTTGTACCTTGGATGATTGAATGTCGAATAGAACACCCACTCAAAAAGGGATTGTCGGTAGGATTAGAAAGATAGTCTGTAGGTTTACAAAGAAGAGTGAGAATAGGATTTAGACCAAAAGTTCTTAAGCAATAGGGTTTCAGGTAGACAGTGAATGTAAATGTCAGCACAAGTGAAGAGTCAGTCACAATGATGAACAGGGGAAAATATGTAGGAAAATAGATATAAATAGAGACATTACTAAATAAGGCAAAGTATAAAGTGAGTGATAGGATTAGACATTTTCAACAGGCTTGAGGTTGAATATATAATCTTAGAAAGAAACAAAATTGTAGTCACCAATAAGATTGACATTTGAGAGCATTAGGCCACCTGGACATGGAAGGTTTTAGTAATCCATGCTCACTTTCCATTTAGGCTCTGGTACAACCTTAAGGGTGACCTTTGATTTTTTTGTCCAGAATATTACTGTGATAAAATGTATATATAGATCAGGTGACATGAGTAATTCTTCCACCATTTTTTGAGGAATATTTTGAAAACGTATAAATTAGTATTGAGGGTAAAAATAGGTGTACCCTGTGTCTATGAATATAGAGATAATGCATGAATAGACCATACAGTTAATAAATAATATAACTGGTTCCACTTTAAATAATGTATTGAATTGATATCTGAAAATACATAAGAAATCATATATTGATATATAATCATTCATAACAACTAGTTATACGTCTAATTGTAATCCTAGGGTTATGGTTTATCATGAAGAGTGAGTGAGTTTTGCTTCAAAAGTGATTATGGAAATCAAAAATAATGTGTTTGGAAAGAAGTCTCATGAAAAGACCAGTTTGAAACATGGCGGAACACGTGTTTTCTGAAGCAGAAAGTGATTGAAAGTGAAATAAATGCCTATAAATTTGTGAACTTGTGGATGAAATATATATCCAATAATGTGCATAAACTGAAGAAATAGTAATGTACTAGTTTTCAATAAAAATGAACTTCAAAATACTTATCATGTCCCATAGGAATCCACTTGCATTGATGTGAAAATGGATCAGTTACTGTAGAAATATTAGGATTTATATGCACCATTCATTGAAGTTAGTTTTCAATACTAGGAAAAAAATACGTATATCAGGTGAATGAATATTTCTGAGAATAATCTTGTGAAAAGTTGATTATAAATCCACATACATAATCATGAATGAATTTAGGGAGTGTATAATAAGACACATATATTAAATATTTTGAAATATCTGGAGAGAATATATATATATATATATATATATATATATATATATATATCCACACACAGATTTTAAAAATTAGCAATATATATGCCAATCGAATTACACCGTGAAATATGAATCATCCACAGATCCAAAAATATTCATTTTACTGGATATGGATTTATGTATAACTTTTTTCAACTAGGAAGCTCACCCATAGGTTGAATTTTCAGGTCAAACAGCGTTTAAGAGGAGTGATCTCTTCTCACACTTTGTATCTGCCAAGTCATGTAACTCACAAGAATGTACGTGTGATACCAGGTAGGATTCTATATGTGCATATAAAAATACATGTGCTGAATAGAATACAGAGAAAGGGAGACAGGAATTCACATATTTGCTAACTTTAAAAGCACATGGAAAACTATTTCAACAAAAAATTGACTAGATTTATAACTTACCCTATATAATGCAAAAGGCAAGTCAAAGTATACAACATGCCTCCTCTGAACTGCTTGTATTTCTATTCTGTTTCCGTAATTTTTCTCCATTATATTAGGATTAGTATTCAGAATCTAGCAGGGCATGTGTTAGTGTCAGGATTCAGTATTTCAAATGTAAAATAGAAAAATGAATCCAATGTGTATGCAAATA
The DNA here is from genome assembly GCF_048772815.1 of Callospermophilus lateralis. Classification (NCBI taxonomy): domain Eukaryota; kingdom Metazoa; phylum Chordata; class Mammalia; order Rodentia; family Sciuridae; genus Callospermophilus; species Callospermophilus lateralis. The sequence continues at coordinate 47,149 of NW_027514694.1, read as the reverse complement.
TGTGCTAAACAAAATCTTCCCACTCTCATCCAGAACAATTCCTTGACATTTTTTTCGCCCAAAGTAAGACACAATTAGAGGAGAAGAGTAATAAAATCTGTGAATAATATGCTCAGGAGTTTACAACCTTGGAAGTGGTAGAGGAGTTTCCCTAGTATGGGACAGGGTAAACACTCCATAAACATGGAGCTCTGCTGGCCTAAATACTTCTTGAGAAACTGCCTCTGAGTTTGGGCACTTGAAATATATGTTGTTGTCAGGAGCTTTAGCTTCTTTTTAGTGAGACTATCAAAGCTGTGTCTGCATCTATGTGACCTGGAGGACATGGTTTCTTATTTTCCAATGAACATGAGGCAGCAGTGCTGAATTCTCTCTTTGTAAGTAAACTGTGGCCACTGGGGGCTAAGGGTATTCCCATGTGGACTGGGAAGCGATTTGGTCATCCTCCACTTTTCGTGGTGTTTCTTGCTGCTGCACTGGGACTTTGGCATTTGCTTCATGAAATAAAAGAAGTTCAACTGGGACACAGTTCTGGAGGCAATTCTTTCATGTGTGGTTGGTCAGGGAATGCAGGAGAATGCACCAACCAGGCTTCTATCCCACATAGCTTGGCCCCATGTCCATAGTAACCTGATTCTAAACATTGCCCGGAAACATCTCCATATAACCAGAAGCCTTTACATGGAAGGGTTTGCTGGCTGCACCATGTAAGTCACAAGCCATTTGGGATCCAATGGCAGATCCACATGGCCCCACCACAAATTTTTTATCACACACCTGCCTACCACTGCTCTAGGCCCACTACTCAGCAGGTTCCAACATACTGGCATCTCTGTTCTACACCATTTTCATGAAACCCACTCAATCAAGGCACTGTCTTGCATATTTACGATCAGCAACAGGACATTCAAAGTTTCTCCAGTGCCACCTGGTCATGGGAATTTCAAAAATTTCATGGTATTTATCTAGGCATTTTTCAAGGATGACGTTGCAGGCACTGTGGGTTTCAATTCATTCAGGAACCTTTAAATGGTGAGGAAGCTCATTTCAATGAATGCTCTGTAGAACTCTCACAGGCAAGGCTTCCCAAAGAGTGGCCAAAATGTCACATGAAGCCAGGCCTATTGAGGTCTACAATGTGACGTCCATGGGTGTTGTGACTCTCAACAATGGCTGGCAAGTCTTTCAGAATTAAATCATGTGATCTTCTGGCTGAGATACCCAGGGCTCTGTGGAAAGCCACCCTGGGCCTAGATCTCAGTTTCCAAGGGTGATTCTCATGGGTGGACTCCTAAAATCCCAACAAAATTCATGGCAATACTTCTCTGAATTCAGTCTCTAAGGGGAATCACACCAGAGTTCAAGCCCAGGTGGTCCCAGTCATGTCTTCCAACCGGACACAAATGACCAAAATTAAAACCAAAACCCTCCCATATGGCCCTCATCTTCTTCCATATAGACACTAATCACAACCTCTGGCTGAAGGTTTCCATGAGTGGCGGAGTCCAAGAGAGTGTCCAAAATAACTCCCTTGCCCCTCATTGGCGTAAATTCAGGGTGGTCTGGACACCCTTCATGTGAAACCGGAGTGATAAAATATGCTAGACGTTAATACTTCTATGCTTTTCCAATTTGTGGAAAACTGAGTGTCAGGTATATATTTTTATGTGATTTGCAGTCATGAGAAAACACAAGCTCCTCTGCAGGTCTTTGAAGAACCCATTTGACCCAAAGGATCCCTATTCTCACTTGATGGAGTTCAAGAACTTTAAAGAGGAAGGCGACAGACTTCATCCACAAGGACTGCTTTTTGGCCATTTTGGTTTTGGATGCACACATGGGATCTTTCTTTACATCCACCACGTGCTGAGTATCTAAGCCACAACCTCACACAGGGCCAAGAGGCTGATTCAGACACATCCCTTTTCAAAGCAATTAAGCAAAGAGCCACAGGTGATCCATATTCATTTCCATTTGAAAACTGTTTTCTTCAGGCTTCACAAAGGGGTGGCATGAGGCAAAGACCTTCCTGACATTCAGGGCAACAGAACATTAGGTTAGCAAACGGCCCAAAGCAGTGTTTCTCCACTGAGACTTTCCTGGTCACACTGATATCTGAATTTTCTGAGACGCTCGCCATTCCCTTCAGCTATCCAGTACATGGCCATGTCACAGAGCTTGGAGGTGGTACATAACTTGGTCACAAAATCATGAGCCTATTCTGGAGAGTGGCCAGAATTCAGGAAGAAAACAGGAACTTAGGAAGATAGCAGGTGTTACCCATCCATAAGGCAAGCCGCATTTCTTTCATACATTGGGCAGAAAGAATTCTGGTAAGCTTTCTACTAGCCTGGACACATCCTTTGATGCATTCTCTTTTCTAATGTCTACAACCATGGACACAGTGGGATACACAGACATAAAAACACTCGCCTTGTCAAATCACTTGTTAGAAATCGTCCACTCCAAACCAAACAAACTGCCTTTCCTACCTATTCTCAGAACATGAGACAAAATCACAAACACACACTCACACCCACAAATTCACCTCCTTTCCCAAAGTAGGTCTCTGACTATCGGGTGTGACCTCTGACTGGTGGGCCGTACTATGTTCCCATCAAATGGCCTGTTCTGTCTCAGATCTGGTTTCCTTGGCCAACTCTGTGAAGTTATCAGGAGACAACGGTGAGCCACTTCCTGCTTACTCAGGAAAGGCCACTCTTCAGAGCTTTCCTGGCATTTGGCCATCCTCACATCAGTAGATACCAAGAAAGACTGACTCTGTCTTTGGTAAATCAAAAGAAGTGAGACCACTGGGACTGGGCCTGGGACTAGATTTGTGTGCCTGGATGCCTGGATCCCACGTTCAGAGAGTTCCATCACCAAGAATGTGAGGTGAGGTCACTTCCTTCAGGAACTGAATGAGGTCAATGCCTTGGCAAGCACGTTGTCCTAACATTTGCTTCCAAAGGTCCCATGAAATGGAGGCTGTCCCTAATTCCTTTGACACTTTCACAAGTTAGAATGGTATATCAAACATTGGTAACCGGGAACAGCTCTCCACAGAGGCCTCGTTTGGTCCTTCTTCTCTACATAAAGAAGAGAGAGGCTGATTCAGACACATCCCTTCATGCTGACCAGGTTGTTTGCAATGAAAGATGACTTTTGCTCTCTCAGTTCCTTCATAGGTGCCTACAACTTCTCTAGGGATCATTTGCGCATAGACCTTTGAGTTTCTCAGCAGTTGGAAGATCCCCTACATTCCTGTATTTTAAGACCAACTCTGTCCTTGCTCTTCTCTAAAGTTAGATTGAGGGAACAGTGTATGGTTACGGTTAATAACAGGTTTGATTTGGAATAGAAATCATTCTGCTGGATGAATAATGGTATTGGGAACCTGCGATATTTTCAAGAATATATAGGTAAAATATATGAATCTGAAAACAAAAATCTAGGTAAGATTTGAAGCCCAGAAGGGCATTGGGCCCTTGATTGGGTATTAAGCATAGGACCTTGTAACTTGGATGATTGATTTTCAAAGAGAACTTCCAGTCAAAATGGATAGTCAGTAGTATTAGAAAGATAGTCGGTATGTTTATAAAGGAGAGTGAGTATAGGATTTTGACCAAAAGTTCTTTAGCTATAGGGTTTCGGGTATTGAGTGAATGTAAATGTCAGCACATGTGAAGAATTAATCACAATGATGAACTGGGGAAAATATGTAGGAATGCAGATATCAATAGAGACTTTAGGAAATCTGGCAAAGTATAGTTGGTAGTGAAATGTTAATAAAATAGATTCTTGTCACTTCCTGTTTTTCTGTATGCTTAATAAAACACTGTTGAAATCTTGAGAAGTGATTTCTAATCTTTTTCCCAGAATGTGCTGTCCCCAACTGCCAAACTTCAGAATGTACTCCCTCACCCAGTTGCACGCAAACTGCTCACCCGCCCAGGCCCATCAATAAACTTTCCTCCCTGCCCTCTTCAAGGAAAGTATATAAGCTCTGCTTAAGCTGTTCTCAGGGTTCTCTGCTCTATTCAAATGAGCTCTGAGCCCCAGCATGCTGGACCCCCAATAAACCCTTTGTTTTTGCATGAGAGAGTCTCTTGGTGGTCTCTTCCCCCAATGCTCTTCCGATATTTATATATGGAGGTTCCACCGAAATCCAGCAGTGGTGAACGAGAGACCCCAATGGGCTACTCTCAGGGTAAGTAAGGCACCTCTTTCTGGTTTCAGGTTTCAGGTTAGGGCTTGGCAAAATGGCTGTCGATGAAGTGTGTGAGCTCTCTTTGATGGTGGCTGGCAGACGTGTCACAGAGCCACAAGCCAAGTCCCTGGGGGACGCCACAGAGGACTCGGGAATCGAGGAATAATAGTCTCCTCAACTCAGTGATACCTTGTTCCAGATTCGGTATTGCCAGCCCATCGGGTTTTGCCACCTGCTCAGTCTTGGTCTCAGTGTTGGACGTCCATTGCCTGTCTTTATTGTTTTCTCTTGTCTGTGTCCTGTGTCGTTGCTTTTACTGTTTGTGTATCTTTCATTGTGGGACAGATCACTTCAATGCCTCTGTCCCTGACCCTTGATCTATGGACCAAAGTCCGCTTAAGGGCTCAGAATGTTTCTTTTTCAGTAAAACGCTGGACCTGGCAGACTCTGTGTGCCACAGAATGGCCCACCTTTGGATTCTTATGGCCCCTAGAAGGATCTTTCTACTTCCAACTAATTTAAAAAGACAGAGATATTGTCTTACAGCCAGGGCCACATAGCCATACTGATAAACAGGAATATACCTTAACTTGGCAGGACCTCTGCAAATCTCCTCCTCCGTGGGTGAAGCCTTTCCTTGCTGTGTCCCCGTTCCTACTCCTTCCCCCACGATCTCTCAACCCCTCTGCTCCTCCTCCTCCTCCACCCTCTGTTCTCCCTGAGTCACAAGATTTGACTCTACTGGACTCTCGTTCCCCTCCTTATCTTCTACCCTTGTCCCACAACCCCCAACACCCTCTAAGTGATTCTCCAGCTGCTGACTCAGCCTCTCCGCAATTGGAGGAAGCTAAGCCAGCCCAGGGCCCTCCAGATAACTCCCCTGCGTCACACACAGCCCCTCCTCCCCTGGAGGAAGCTGGAGTTGCTAAAGGAACTCGCTGGTGGCAAATGATTGAAAACCCTGGAACTCCCGTGTTGCTTCCCTCCATCCCTAAGGACCAATGATTGACGATGGCCATAGGGAAAAAATGCAAGCCTACCAGTATTGGCCTTCTCCTCTTCAGACCTATATAAATGGAAAAATAACAATCCTCCTTTTACCGAGGACCCAACCTGGCTCTCAGGTCTGGTGAAGTCATTGATGTTTTCACACCAACCTACTTGAGATGACTGCCAACAACTCCTAGGGACTCTCTTCATGACAGAGGAACAAAAGAGAATCCTCCTGGATGCTAGAAAAAAGTATCCTCGGACCAAATGCGTGACCGACAAAACTTCCCAATATATTCAAAGCCGGCTTTCTCTTGAAACGACCCAACTGGGACCCCAACACTTTGAAGGTAGGGAGCATCTGTCCACTTATCGCCGGGCTCTAATAGTGGGTCTCTTAGTGGCCGCTAGGTGACCAACTAATTTGGCCAAGGTAAGAGAGATTATTTAAGGGCCTGATGAATCTCCCTCTATGTTCCTAGAGATAATTATGTAGGTATATAAGAGACATACTCCTTTCGATCCTCAGGCAGAGGATCAAAAGGCATCTGTCACAATGGCCTTTATTGGGAAAGCTGCCCTGGATATTAAAAGAAAGTTACAATGCTTAGATGGATTACAAGATATGACTTTGAGGGATTTAGTCAGAGAACCCGTGAAGGTATACTTTAAGAAAGAAACTGAGGAAGAGAAGGGAGCTGAGTGAGGATAAAAGAAACAAAAGACAGACTAAGGCATTGACTAAGCTCCTGGTCACAACAACAAATAGGCCAGAAACTAAGAAACAGAGAGACAGGAAGGGATACCTGGGCACACATTAGAGGCCACCCCTGGCCTCAGATCAATGTGCCTACTCTAAAGAAAAAGGACACTGGGCCAAAGAGTGCCCTAGAAAGAGACAGCCATGCCAGCCAGATATTCTGACTCTGGAGTAATACTAAGAAGGTCCGGGCTCAGATCCTCTCCCTGACCTCAAGGTAACTTTTGAAGTGGAGGGGAACACAATAAACTTTGAAGTAGATGCAGGGGGAATATACTCAGCCCGTAAGGCCCATTGGGCCCTCTACCGAATAAAAGGTCTCTAATTCAAGAGTCTAACAGAAGTAAATATCGGGCTTTGACAACTACGAGGACCATGGACCAGGGAAAAGGAAAAATCCATCACTCCTTCCTAGTAATCCCTGGCCACATTGATAGGCAGAGTTCTGCTCACCAAGCTCTGGGCCAAAATAACTTTTAACCCTGAAGGCCCCCAAGTGGAATTTTTTAATCCTTCAGTAACTACTCCTATAATCATGGCTCTAACTATGTCAGTAGCAAATGTTCATCAACTCACTCACCTTTGTTCAAAGAAACTGCATTCATTCGTGAAGGATCAAGAACACAGTTTTCCACTAACCTACTCACAGCAAAAGGAAATAACTGAATGGGTAACAAAAGCCTGTCAGGTACATTAATTGGTTAAAGCTTACACTTCCAAGCTTCCTGCAGGAAACCACCTATGAGGAACCAGACGAGGACATTTCTGGGAAGTGGACTTTACTGAAATTAAGCCAGTAAGGTATGGACTTAAATAACTCCTAGTCTTTGAACATACATTTTCAGGATGTATTGAAGCCTTCCCCACACACACAAAAAAAAAAGAAATAAAAAAGAAGAAAAAAGAAACATTGCAAATGGTTGTAAAGAAGATTTTGGAAGATATTTATTCTCCCCTTGACGACCAGTGGTCTTAACCCTCATCAGCCCCTTAAGCTGCGATGACTGATCACAAATCCTACTGGACACGAAGTATGGCCTATCTCGAATACAGCCAGCTTACGAACCTGGTGGCCATCTCTCCACCCAGTCATTTGTCAGCTGGCTATAGGTCTTTCCTATTGGGATATCCCTGATTAACAGGATCCCACTAAAATTCCATTAAATTCCTTCCATACCATAGATAATGGAAACAAACATTATAGATGTAGGGACACGTGAGCCAGATGCAGGTTGGCTAGCCTAGATTACTATGTTTGCCTGGCAGACTATCAAAGCCACAAACAGTCACGGCTGTGGGGGGGGAGAGCAGACTTCTATTGTAAGTCATGGGGATGTGAGCATACAGGGACTGTCAGATGGAACCCAAACTCCTCATCAAATTCTGTACACAGCATTGGCCATATTACGAATTAGATAACCAAAACCGATGGCCCCCAGAGGGGTCTCTAGATCCTCAAATTCTGTGTGACCTTTTTAACTTCTGCAAGTGCTCAAAAGGGTAAAAGGAGATTCCGCTATGTGGAGGCCTTCTCTCTCCTTTGCTCACATCCTGAACTATGCTTCTCCAATAGATGCTCACCCTCAGCCTTGTGCTCTAGACTCTCTGCTGTCACTCCCACCTCAGCAACTTGATTTCTCCCCTCCAATATCTAGATCAAAAACCCAAATCTCGACTGGTTCTCAGACCATTGCTCCCTTGCTGAGGTTGCAGGTACTGAGGTACCACTCCATTCACTCACTCCTCTCCTCTCCTGTCAGTGCCCGCACCGGGTCCCACCCACTCCTCTTACCACCTAATGCAAAGCTCAAACCCGCTGAGAAGAATCCTCAGACCCTAATACAAGATGTAATGAAAATGGCCTTTAATGTTGCTTTGTCATCACTAAAAACAGGTTACTAAGAATTTAAAGTCCCTCACAGGCTTTTTGGAATCTCACTCCCGTCTCCCCCTCTGTTCTATCTGTTCTACTGCTCAAGTTTTTGTTGCTATTAAGATCCCAAAGCCCTCTCCCAATATTCTTTTACATCTCTCCTTCCTCATTCTCAGATCCACAGAGCTGCTCTTATCCCTGCCTTCCAAATTGTCCCCCTCTGTACCAGGCCCACAGAAAAGTCTTAACTGACCTTCTCCAGAAGTCTTCACCATGGCTGATTTAGGACTTTCAGCAAAAGAGTCCCTATAAAAGAGTTCACTGTAGATAAACTTCCTATTTTTGTGTTGCCCTGGTCTCCTTGGCAACTGGCTAAAAAATTAAGCACTCCTGATCTAGACACACCCTTACTAGTTTTTCACAAAATATTTGGAAAAAAGTCCTCTGGCCTTGAGCTGGGGCTTCACAGAGATGGCTACATTTCTAAGATAAAGAAGTTACAAACTGGGCTGTATGGAAACAGCTGGAAGGGGGAAAAAAAGAAAGGGAAGACACCCCCACCCAGGTGTCCTTGAAAAGTTAACTTGCCCAAACTGAGGAAAAAACAGAAACAAAAACTGCTTTTTGTGAACTTCTGCAGACTGTGAACTTCTGAGCCCCTTCCCTTACGTGTTGGGTACAAAATTCTGAAACTACGTAACTTGGGTTTCAGGGGATTAATTGATTACAACAGAAGCAATGCCCTCTGAATCTGGTTGAAACCAAAAAAGACTGTTTCCGTGTCTTTGGTGCTATCTTAGGTGCCTTGCCTTGTCCGTCCCTACAACAGTATAATTCTATATACTTAAACATTGTTTATGTTTTCATGAAATGGTCAACAGATGTGATTAATTGTGAAATGGTGCAGATGTTTCCCAGAGTGCTCTATCATGACGCAGGTTCATCTGAAGATCAAAGAGGGGGACATACAACCTGGTTCCACTGGGAACATATGTCCCTCACCTTAGCCATTCTATTACGAATAGGAGTTGCTGCAGGGTTGGGCACAAGAACCACTGCTCTGGTCCATGGGACACAACAAGTGACCCAATTAGAAGCAGCAATAGATCAAAACTTAAAGATTTTAGAAACCTCCATCACAGCTTTGCAGGAATCTTTAACCTCTCTCTCTGAAGTTGTTTTACAGAACAGTCGAGGGTTGGACCTCCTTTTCATGACAGAGGGGGGCCTTTGTGCTTCTTTGAGGGAAGAATGTTGTTTTTATGTCGACAATACTGGAGTTGTAAAAAAATCTATGAGTAAATTAAAAAGATGCCTTGAAGAGCAACAACGAGAGAGAGAGGCACAAAAAGGGTAGTTTGAGTCTTTTTTTACACAGTCCCCCTGGTTAATTACGTTTTTATCAACCCTGGCCGGTCCAATAATAATCCTCATAGTATTACTAACTATAAAACCCTGTTTCCTCAACCATGTAATTTCTTTTCTCCAAGCTCAAATTGGACAAATTAAAATTATGGTAATACCCCACTAGCAGACATAGAATGTGACACCCCACAAAGATCACTTTTATGATTAAAAGTAGCCAGAAAAAGAAGTGGGGAATGAAAGGTTAATAAAATATGTACTTGTCACTTCCTGTTTTTCTGTACACTTAACGAAACACTGTTGAAATCTTGAGAACTCTTTGCTAATCTTGTTGCCAGAATGTGCTGTCCCCAATTGCCAAACTGCAGAATCTACTCCCTCACCCGGTTGAATAGAAACCTGAACTGTACTTGGATCATTGAATGTAGAAGAGTACATCCATTCAAAAAGTTATAGTCAGTTGGATTAGAAAGATAGTCAGTAAGTTTAGGAAGAAAAGTGAGTATAGGATTTGGAAGAAAAGTTCTTTAGCAATAGGGTTTTGGTTAGAGAGTCAATGTAAACGTCAACACAAGTGAAGAGTCAGTCACAATGATGCACAGGGCAAAATATGTAGGAAAGCAGATATCAATAGAGACATTAGGAAATCAGGAAAAGAATAAAGTGAGTGATGGGATTAGATATTTTCAACAGGGTTGAGGATGAATATATGAGCTTAGGATAAAACAAATATGAAGTCAACAATAGGATTGACATTTGATAGCATTAGCGTAGCCCAAGACAGTGTCCAAAATAAGCTCTGTTGCCCCTCATTTGCCTAAATTCCCAGTGGCCTGTATACCCTTCCTGTGTACCAGGAGTGATCAAATAGGCCTGCCCTTAATACTGCTCTGCTTCTCCAATTTGAGTCCTACTGAGTGTCGGGTACAGATTCTTTATGTGAATTGGAAAGATGAGAAACCTCAAGCACCTATTGGATAGCCTCTGAATACATTTGAAGAACTCATTTGACCCAAAAGATCCCTATTCTCACTTGATGGAATTCAGGAACCTTACAGAGGAAGGCAAAATACTTCATCAACAATGACTGCTCTTTTTGCCATTTTGGATTTTATGCACCCATGGGATCTTTCTTTAGATCCATCAGGTACTGAGAATCTAAGTCAAAGAATCACACTGGGCCAAGAGGCTGATTCACACACATCTCTTTCCAAATCAATTAAGGAAAGAGCCAAAGGTAAAGCATATTCATTTCCATTTGAAAAATCTTTCCTTCAGGATTCACAAAGGGTTGGCCTGAGACAAAGACCTTCCTGACTCTCAGGGCAACAGAACAATAGGTAAGCAAATGGCCAAAAGCAGGGATTCTCCACTGAGACTTTACTGGTCACACTGATATCTGAGTTTTCTGAGATGCTCGCCATTCCATTCAGCTATCCAGTACATGGCCATGTCACAGAGCTTGGAGGTAGTACATATCTTGGACACAAAACCATGAGCCTATTCTGGAGATTGGCCATAATTCAGGAAGAAAACAGCAACTTAGGAAGGTAGCAGGTATCGCCCATCAATAAGGCAAGCCGCATTCAATTCATAAATTGTGCTGGATGAATGCTGGGAAGCTTTCTATGAGACAGGACACATCCATTGATGCATTCTCTTTTCTAATGTCTACAAGCACGGACACAGTGGGATACACAGACATAGAAACACTTGCATTGTCAAACGACTTACTAGAAACAGTTCACTCCAAACCAAACAAACCGCCTTTTCTAACTATTCTCAGAACATGAGACAAAACCACAAACCCACACCCGCAATGGCACCTCCTTCCCCCAAATAGGTCTGTGACTCTCCGGAGTCTGCTCTGACTGATGGGCCATACTATGATGCTCCGAAATGGCCTGACCTGTCTCAGATCTGGTCTTCTTGGCCAACAATGTGAAGTTGTTAGAAGCCAGGAGTGAGCCACTATCTGCTTTCTCAGGAAGAGCCCCTCTTCCGAGCTTTCCTGACATTTGGCCATCCTCACATCAGTAAGTATCAAGAAAGACTAACTCTGTCCTTTGTAAATCCAAAAAAGTGAGACCACTGGGACTAGAACTGAGACTGGCTCTGGGTGCCTGGCTTTCTGTATCCCAAGTTCAGAGAGTTCCATCACCATGGAAGTGAGATGAGATCACGTCCTTCAGGAACTGAATGAGATCACTGCCTTGGCAACCACTTTGTCATAACAATTGCTTCCAACGGTCCGATGAGATGAGGGCTGCCCCTACTTCCTGTGACACTTTCACAAGTTAGAATGGTATATCACCGTAGGCAAAAGGGAACAGCTCTCCACACAGGCCGGGTTTGGTCCATCTTCTCTACATTAAGAAGAGATAGGCTCATTCTGACTCAACCCTTAATCCTGACCAGGTTGTTTGCCATGGAAGATGATTTTTGCTCTCTCAGGTCTTACATAGCTGCCTACATCTTCTCCAGAGATCATTTCTGCATGGAGCTTTGAGGTTCTCAACAGATGGAAGATCCACTGCATTCCTGTATTGTAAGACCAACACTGTCCCTGCTCTTCTGTAAACATAGATGTGAATTGGAGTCATGAGAAAACCCACGAACCTATGGGATAGCCTCTCAGAACTTTAAAGAATTCACTTGACCCAAATGATCCCTATTCTCACTTAATGGAGGTCAGGAACCTTACAGAGGAAGGCGAGAGACTCTATCCACCATGACAGTTCTTTTGTCCATTTTGGTTTTGGATGCACACATGGGATTTTTCTTTAGACCCATCATGTGCTGTGAATCTAAGCCACAGCCTCACATAGGGCCAAGAGGCTGATTCAGACACATCCATTTCCAAAGCAATTAACCGAAGAGGCACAGGTAATGACCATTCAATTCCATTTGAAAACTATTTTCTTCAGGCTTCACAAAGTGTGGCCTGAGGAAAAGACCTTCCTGACATTCAGGGCAACAGAATAGGTAAGCAAAAGGCCCAAATCAGGGTTTCTCCACTGAGACTTTTTTGGGCATACTAATATCTGAGTTTTCTGAGATACTCACCATTCCCATCAGTTATCCAGTACATGGCCATGTCACAGAGATTGAGGTGGTACATATCTTGGACACAAAATCATGAGCGTATTCTGGAGAGTGTCCAGAATTCAGGAAGAAAACAGGAATTTAGAAAGATACCAGGAGTTGCCCATCCATACGGCAAGCTGCAGTCCATTCATAAATTGCTCAGGATGAATGCTTTGAAGCTTTCTCGTAGACAGGACACATCCATTGATGCATTCTCTTTTCTACTGTCTACAATCACGGACACACTATGATATATAGACACAGAAACACTCACGTTGTCAAAGGACTTACTAGAAACAGTCCACTCCAAAACAAACAAACCATCTTTCCTAACTATTCTCAGAACATGAGACAAAACCACAAACTCACACTCACACCCAAAAAGGCACCTCTTTCCCCCAAGTAGGTCTGTGTCTATCCGGAGTGTCCTCTGACTTGTGGGCCATACTATGTTCCCCAAAAGTGGCGTGTCCTGTCTCCGATCTGGTCTCTTTAGCAAACTCTGTGAAGTTGTCAGGAGCCCGTGGTGAGAAACTACCTGCTTTCTCTGGAAAGGCCAGTCTTCATAGTTTCCAGGCATTTGGCTGTCCTCACATCAGTAGGTACCAAGAAAGAGTGACTCTGTCTTGTTAAATCCAAACAAGTGAGCCCACTGGGACATGGAGTGGGTTTGACTCTGTGTGCCTGGTTTCCTGGATCCCAAGATCACAGACTTTCATCACCAATAATGTAAGGTGAGGTCACTTCCTTCAAGAACTGAATGAAGTCACTGCCTTGGAAACCACTTTGTTTTAACAGTTTCTTCCAAGGTTCCCAAAAGATGGAGTCTGCCTCTACTTGCTGTGACTCATTCATAATTTAGGATGGTATATCAACCATAGGCACCGGGGAACAGCTCTCCACACAGCCATGGTTTGGTCCATCTTCTCTACATTAGGAAGAGAGAGGCTAATTCAGACACATCCCTTCAACCTGACCAGGTTGTTTGCCATGGAAGATGACTTTTGCTCTCTCAGATCCTTCATACCTGCCTACACCGACTCAAGGGATTATTTCTGCAGGGACTTTTGAGGTTCTCAGCTGGTGGATGATACCCTACCTTCCTGGATTTTAAGACCAACTCTGTCCCTGCTCTTCTGTTAAGTGAGATTGAGGGAACAGTGTATGGTTAGTGTTAATAGCATGTTCGATTTGGGTTAGGAGTCATTCTGCTGGTATTGGGAACCTGTGATATTTATAAGAATATAAATGTGAAATATATGTATGAGATCAGAGATCTAGGAAAGATTTGAAGCCCAGAAAGGCATTGGGCCCTTGATTGGTATACTTAGATTGAACTATGTTCTGCACCGAGGTCTCAGATAAATCGATATACAATGGCATAGGACCCTATACCTCGGATGATTGAAAGTAGAAGAGAACATCCAGTCAAAAAGGGATAGTCTGTAGGATTAGGAAGATAGTCAGTAGGTTTAGGAAGAAGAGTGAGTCTCGGAGTTGGACCAAAAGTTCTTTAGCAATTGGTTTTCAGTTAGAGGGTGAATGTAAATATCAGCACGTGTGAAGAGACAGTCACAATGATGAACTGGGAAAAATATGTAGGAAAGCAGATATCAATAGGGGCATTAGGAAATCAGGAAAAGTATAAAGTGAGTGATAGGATTAGATATTTTCAACAGGCTTGAGGTTAAATATATAATCTTAGGAAGAAACAAATATGTAGTAACCAATAGGATTGACATTTGAGAGCAGTAGGCACCCTGGACATAGATGCTTTTAGTAATCCATGGTCACTTTCTATTTAGGCTTTGGTACAATCATATGTGTGACCTTTGCATTTTGTGTCCAGAATACTACTGTGGTAAAATGTATATGTAGATCAGGTGACATAAGTATTTCTTCCACCATAAAGGGGAGTAATATTCTGGAAACTTATAAATTAGTACTGGGGATACAAATAGGTGTACCTTTTGTTGATGATTATTGAGATGATGCAGGAATAGACCATATTGTGAATAAAGTATGTAACTGGATCCAACATTAAATAATGGATTGAGTTTGCATCTGAAAATATATTGGAAATCTTATATTGATATATATACCATCATTCCAACGAGTTATATATGCAATGGTATTATTAGGGTTACGGTTTATCGTGAAGAGTAAGTTTTGCTTCAAAAATGATTATGGAATCGAAAATAATGTGTTTAGAAAGAAGTCTAGTGAAAAGACCAGTAAAGAAACATGGAGGAATACATGTGTTCTGAAGTAGTAAGTAATTGAAAGTGAACCAAATGCCAAAAAAATTTGTGAAGTTGTGGATGAAAAAATACATCCTATGATGTCCATAAACTGAAGAAATAGTAATGTACCAGTGTTGAGTAAAAATGAACTTCAAATTACACATCATGTCCCATAGCAATCTACTTGCATTGATGTTAAACTGGGTCAGTTACTGTAGAAATATTAGGATTTTTAAGCACCATCCACTGAACTTAGTTTTCAGTAGTAGGAAACCAAAATATATTTCAGGTGTATGAATATTACTGAGAATAATCTTGTGAAAATTTGAATTTAAATGAACATAAATGAATATGAATGAATTTAGGGAGTGTATAATAAGACACATATTTTTCATATTTTTTTAAAATCCGTAGAATATACACACACACACACGCCCACACACACACACACATGCACACACACACACACACATTAATATTTAGCAATATATATGCCAATTGATATTCATCATGAAATATAATTCATTCACAAATCCAAAAATATTCATTTTACTGAACATGGATTTATGTATAGTGTTTTTCACTAGGAAGCTCACCCATAGGTGGAATTTTCAGTTCCATCATTATTTAGGGAGAGTCATCTCTTCTCACAATTTTTATATTCCAAAGTCAGTGATCTTACAAGAATGTACGTGTGATACCAGGTAGGATATTGTATATGCATAAAAAAATTACATGTGCTGAATAGGATACAGAGAAAGGGAGACAGGAATTTACATATGTGATAACTTTAAAAAATCATGGAGAAATATTAAAATGAAAAGTTTACTAAATTTAAAACACATACTCTTGATAAAGAGGAAGACAAATACAAATATACACCATGCTTCCTATAAAAGGACTGTACTTCTATTCAGTTAGGTTTTTTTTTCTCCATGATATTAGGATTAGTAGTCAGAGTCTAGTAGGGTATGGGTTAGTGTCAGGGATTCAGTATTTCAAATGGAAAATAGGAAAATGGATCTAATGTGTATGCAAACATGTGATACACAAAAATCTTCCCTCTCTTATCCAGAACAATACCTTGACATAACCATCGCTAAAAGTAAGACACAATTAGAGGAGAGGAGTTAGAAAACCTGTGAATACATATGTGGAATGAAAAATGCTCAGGAGTTCACAACACTGGAGGTGGTAAAACAGTTTACAAAAGTATGGGAGAGGGTAAACACTCCAGAAACATGGAGCTGTGCTGACCTAAAGACTTATTGAGAAACTTCCTCTGAGGTTAGGCACAAGAAATATATGTATGACAATATGTAAATCAATGGTTCTGCAACTGATGTGATTCTGCAATCTGTATATGGAGTAAAATTGGGAGCTCATATCCCACTTGAATCAAAGTGTGAAATTTGATATATCAAGAAGTATGTACTGTTTTGAACAACCTACAATAAAAATTAATTAAAAAAAGAAAAAGAAATATATGTAATTGTCAGGAGATTTAGCTTCGTTTGTAGTGACACCAAAAATCTGGGTCTGCATCTATGTGACCTGGAGGACATGGTTCTTTATTTTGTAATGAACATGAGGCAGCAGGTCTGAAATCTCCCTTTGTAGGTAAACTGTTGCTACTGGGAGCTAAGTGTCTTCCCGTGTGGTCTGTGAAGCCATTTGGTCATCCTCCACTTTTCAGGGTGTTTCTTACTGCTGCACTGGGAATTTGGTATTTGCTTCATGAAATACAATATGTTAAACTGGGACACAATGCTGGAGGGAGTTCTGTCATGTGTGGTTGGTCAGGGTCGGCAAGAGAATGTACGAACCAGGCTTCTATCCCACATAGCTTTCCCCTTGACTATAGCAACCTGATTCTGAACATTGCCCTGAAACCTCTACATATAACAAGATGCCTTTACATATAAAGGTCTGCTGCCTGCACCATGTCAGTCGCAAGATTTGGAAGCCAATGGAAGATCCAGGTGGTCCTACCAAAAATATTTATTTACACACCTATAGTCCACTGCTCTACGCCCACTACCCAGCAGGCTCCAACTTACTGGCATCTCTGTTATACACCATTTTCACGAAACTCAGTCAATCAAGGCACTGTTTGTTATACTCATGATCAGCAACAGGATATCTTAAGGTTATCCAGTGCCACCTGGTCATGGGGATTTCAAAAATTTCATGGTATTAATCTAGTCATTTTTCAAGGATGAAGTTGGAGGCACTGTGGGTTTCATTTAATTCAGGAACCATTAAATGGTGAGGAAGCTCATTTCAATGAAAGCTCTGGAGAACACTCACAGGCAACCCTTCCCAAAGAGTGGCCAAAAGGACACATGAATCCAGGCCCATTGAGGTATACAATGTGAGGTCCATGTGTGTTTGGACTCTCAACTATGGCTACCAAGTCTTTAAGAATTAAATCATGTGATATCCTGGCTCAGAATCCCTGAGCTCTGTGGAAAGCCATCCTGGGCCTAGATCTCAGTTTCCAAAAGCGATTCTCATGCGTGGTCTCCTAAAATCCCAACACTATTCATGGCAATACTTCTCTGAGGTCAGTTCCAGAACTCAGTCTCTAAGGAGAATCACACCAGAGTTCAAGCCCTGGTGGACCCAGTCATCTCTTCCAACTACCACACAAATTACCACAATTAAAACAAGAACCCTCCCATATGGCCCTCATCTTCTTTCATATAGACAATCATCATAATCTGGCTGGAGGTTTCCATGAGGGGTGCAGACCAAGACAGTGTCCCAAATAAGCTCCTTTGCCCCTCATTTGCCTAAAGTCAAGGTGGCCTGGACACCCATCCTGTGAACCACAAGTGATCAAATAGGCCTGCCGTTAATAACTCTCCAATTTGAGGACTACTGTCTGTGTGGTTTAGATTCTTTATGTGAATTTTAGTCATGAGAAAACCCAAGCACAATGGGCTAGCCTCTGCAGGTTTTGTAGAACTCTTTTGACCCAAAGGATCCCATTCTCACTTGATGGAAGTCAGGAACCTTACAGAGGAAGTCGAGAGACTTCATCCCAATAATTGCTCTTTTGGCGAATTTTCTTTTGGATGCACACATGGTAACTTTCTTTAGATCCATCAGGTGCTGAGAATCTAAGCCACAGCCACACACAGGGCCAAGGGCCTGATTCAGACACATCCCTTTCCAAAGCAATTAAGGAAAGTGCCACAGGTATGCCCATTCATTTCCATTTGAAAACTGTTTTCTTCAGGCTTCACAAAGGGGTGGCCTGAGGCAAAGACCTTCCTGACATTCAGGGCAACAGAACAATAGGTAAGCAAAAGGCCGAAAGCAGGGTTTCTCCTCTGAGACTTTTCTGGTCACACTGATATCTGAGTTTTCTGAGATGCTCGCCATCCCCTACAGCTATCCAGTACATGGCCATGTCACAGAGCTTGGAGGTGGTACATATCTTGGACACAAAACCATGGGCCTATTCTTGAGATTGGCCGGAATTCAGGACGAAAATAGAAACTTAGGAAGGTAGCAGGTGTTGCTCATCGATAAGGCAAGCTACAGTCCATTCATAAACGCGGCAATATGAATGCTGAGAAGATTTCTACTAGACACGACACATCCATTGATGGATTCTCTTTTCTAATGTCTACAACCACGGAAACAGTGGAATACACAGACATAGAAACACTCGCCCTGTGAAAAGACTTACTAGAAACAGTCCACTTCAAATGAAACAAACCGACTGTCCTACCTATTCTCAGAAAATGAGACAAAACCACAAACCCACAACCACACCCACAAAGGCACCTCCTTCCCCTAAGTAGGTCTGTGACTATCCAGAGTGTTCTCTGACTTGTGGGCCATAATATGTTCCCCCAAAATGGCCTTTCCTGTCTCAGATCTTGTCTCCTTGGCCAACTCTGTGAACTTCTTAGGAGCCAATGGTGAGCTACTACCTGCTTTTTCATGAAAAGCCCTGCATCCGAGCTTTCCTGGCATTTGGCCTTCCACACATCTGTAGGTACCAAAAAATACTGACCCTGTCCTTGGTAAATCCAAACAAGTGAGACCACTGGGACTGGGACTGGGACTGGCTCTGTGTGCCTGGCTTCCTGGATCCCACGTTCAGAGAGTTCCATCACCAAGAAAGTGAGGTGAGGTCACTTCCTTCCTGAACTGAATGAGGGCACTGTCTTGGCAGCCACTTTGTCCTAACTGTTGCTTCCAAGGGTCCCAAGAAATTGAGGCCGCCCCTACTTCCTGTGACATTTTCACAAGTTAGAATGGTATATCAACCAAAGGCACCCAGGAATAGATCTCCACACAGGCCTGGTTTGGTCCATGATCTCTACATTAAAAAAAAATCTGATTCAGACACAACCTTTTATCCTGACCGGGTTATTTGCCATGGAAGATGACTTTTGGTCTCTCAGGTCCTTTATTGCTTCCTACATCTTCTCCAGGGATCATTTCTGCATGGACCTTTGAGGTTCTCAGCAGGTGGAAGTTTTTCTACATTTCTGTATTGTAATATCAACTCCTTCCCTGCTCTTCTGTAAAGTTAGATTGAGGGAACAGTGTCCGGTTATGGTTAAAAACATGCTCGATTTGGGTTAGAAGTCATTTTCCTGGATGAATGATCGTATTGGGAACTTGCTATGTGTAGAAGAATATATAGGTGAAATATATGTATGAAAAAAGAAATTTAAGTCTGATTTGAAGCCCAGAAGGGCATTGGGCCCTTGATAGTGATACGTGGTGTTGAATTACGTTCTGCAGAGTTGTCTCAGATAAATCGATATACAATGGCATAGCACCTTGTACGTTGCATGAATTAATGTAGAAGGAACATCAAGTCAAAAAGGCATAGTCGGTAGTGAAAGGTTAATAAAATTAATAAAATAGGTACTTGTCACTTCCTGTTTTTCTGTATGCTTAACAAAACACTGTTGAAATTTTGAGAAATGTTTGCTAATCTTGTTCTAGAATGTACTGTTCCCAACAGCCGAACTGCAGAATGTACTCCCTCACTCGGTGTCATGCAAACCGCCCACTCGCCCTTACCCATCACTGAACTTCCCTCTCTTCCCTCTCCAAGGAAAGTATATAAGCTCTGCTTAAGCTGTTCTCAGAGGTCTCTGCTCTATTTAATTTAGCTCTGAGCTCCAGCATGCTGGACCACAAATAAACCCTTTGCTGTTGCATGAGACAGTCTCTTGGTAGTATCTTCCTCTGACACTCGCCTGACCTTTACATATTGAGGTTCCACTGAGTTCCAGCAGTGGTGGATGAGAGACCCCAAAGGGCTCCTCTCGGAGCAAGTAAGGCGCCTCTTTCTGGTTTCAGGTTTCTTTTTAGGGCTTGGCAAAATTGCTGGCGATGAAGAGCCTGGGCTCTCTCCGACGGTGGCTGAGAGACATGTCACAGAGACAAAGGGCACCTCTCTGGAGGACCCCGCAGAGAACTCGGGAAATCAAGGAACAATAGTCTTCTCGACTCAGTGATATTTTCTTTTAGATTCGTTATTGCCATACCATTGGGTTTTGCCGGCTACTCATTCCTGGTCTCAGTGTTGGACGTTCATTGCCTGTCTTTATGGTCTTGTCTTATCTGTGTCGTGTGTCCTTGCTTTTACTGTTTGTGGAACTTTCATTATGGAACAGAGCACGTCAATGCCTCTGTCCCTGACCCTTGATCACTGGACCAAAGTCCGCTTAAGGGCTCAGAATCTTTCTTTTTTTAGTAAAACGCTGGACCTGGCAGAATCTCTGTGCCTCAGAATGGCCCATCTTTGGAGTCGTATGGCCCCTAGATGGATCTTTCTACTTCCTACTAATTTAAAAAGTCAGAGGTATTGTCTTTCAGCCAGCGCCACATAGCCATCCGGATCAACAGCCATATATCTTAACTTGGCAGGACCTCTGCAAATCTCCTCCTCCATGGGTGAAGCCTTTCCTTGCCCCTACCTCTGCTCCTACTCCTTCCCCCATAATCTCTCAAACCCTCTCAACCTCCTCCTCCTAAACCCTCTGTTCTCCCTGAGTCACAGATTTGACTCTACTGGACTCTTCTCCCCCTCCTTATCCCCTGCCCTCGGCCCCTAACACACAACACACTCTAAGTGATTCCGCTGCTGCTGACTAAGCCTCTCTACCATTGGAGGAAGCTAAGCCGGTAATAGGATCTGACAATGGACCGATGTTCATGACCCAGGTAAGTCAGGGGTTAGCCAGGAACCTGGGGATTAATTGGAAGTTAAATTGTGCTTATAGACCACAGAGTTCAAGACAAGTAGAAAGAATGAATAGAACCATTAAAGAGACCTTAACGAAATTAAGCTTAGAGACCAGCATAAGATTGGACTATGCTCCTGCCTTATGCAATGTTTCATGCAAGAAAAAATCCCTTTGTTTCTTTGAGTAACCTTACCACATGTGAAATTCTTTATGGTGGCCCTCCTCCAGTAGGGGACCTAAGCCCAACTGTAAGACCTAAAGATCCTTTCCACACCCCCTTGCTTGACAGACTTAAAGATCTTGAAAGAACTCAGTAATACCTGTGAAAACAGCTGGCCACTGCCTACCCAACTGGGAACCAGGGGATTCCACATCCATATCAAGTAAGAGATTTCATCTATGTAAGATGATATCAGGTGTCATCCCTGGTACCCCGCTGAAAAGGACCATACCAGGTGCTATTATAACACCTACAGTGGTAAACGTAAACAGAATCACTTCCTGGATCC
The DNA here is from genome assembly GCF_048772815.1 of Callospermophilus lateralis. NCBI lineage: Eukaryota > Metazoa > Chordata > Mammalia > Rodentia > Sciuridae > Callospermophilus > Callospermophilus lateralis. Next base: position 25,885 of record NW_027514694.1, on the reverse strand, counting down.
ATACCTCTCATCTCAAGCCTGCTGCCTATACAGAATCTTTCTGGAAACTGAAAAAGACTGGTAACAGTTTCAAATTGTGTATTGGCAATGTGAATAAGGTTATATACTCTCCCCTTGGCTACAAGTAGTCCTAACCCTCATCAGCCCACTAAGCAGTGATGGCTGATCACAAATCCTACTGGAAAAGAAGTATGGTCTATCTCGCATACAGCCCCCTTAGGGACCTGGTGGCCATCTCTCCACCCAGACATTTGTTAGCTGGCTATAGGTATTTCCTATTGTGATATCCCTGATGAAGAGGATCCCACTAAAATACCATTAAATCCCTTCTGTACCATAGATAATGGAAACAAACATTATGGATGTAGGGACACGCGAGCCAGATGCAGATTGGCTAGTCTAGATTACTAAGTTTGCCTGGCAGACTATCAAAGCCACAAAGAGTAATGGCTGTGTGGGGGAAAAGCCGACTTTTTCTGTATGTCATGGAAATGTGTGCATACAGGGGCTGCCTGATGAAACCCCAATTCTTCATCAAATTCAGTACACAGCATTGGCCACATTACCAATTAGACAACCAAAAACTATGGCACCCAGATGGGTCTCTAGATCCTCAAATTTTGCGTGACCTTTTTAACTTCTGCAAGTGCTCAAAAGAGTGAAAGGAAATTCCACTATGTGGAAGCCTTTTCCCTCCCTCACTCACATCCTGAACTATGCTTCTCCAATAGATCATTATCCTCAGCCTTCTGCTCCAGACCCTCTGATGTCACTCCCATCTCAGCAACTTGATTTCTTCCCTCCAATAACTAGATCAGAAACCCAAAGCTCCACCAGTTCTCAGACCATCGGCCCCTTGCTGAGGTAGCAGGTACATAGGTACCGCTCCACCGACTCATTCCTCTCATCTCCTGTCAGTGCCCTCACCGGGTCCCACCAGGTCCTCTTACCAGCTAACCCAATGCTCAAACGAGCTGAGGAGAGCCCTGAGACCCTTATCCAAGATGTAATATAATTGGCCTTTAAAGTTGCTTTGTCATCACTGAAAACATGTTACTAAAATTTAAAGTCCCTCACAGGATTTTGGGATCCTCACTCCCGTCTTTCACTCTGCTCTACCTGATCTACTGCTCAAGTTTGCTGCTAGGAAATTCCCAATACCCTTTCGCATTATTCTTTTACATCTCTCTTTTCCCTCATTCTCAGATCCTCGGAGGTGCTCTCAGCCCCACCTTCCCCGTCTTTCCCCCTCTGTACCAGGCCCACAGAAAAGTCTTAAATGACCTTCTTCAGAAGTCTTCACCATGGCTGAGTTTTGAACTTTCAGCAAAACAGTCCCAATAAAGACTTTAATGTAGATAAACTTTCTCTTTCGTATTGCCCTGTTCTACTTGGCCACTGGCTAAAAATCTCAGTACTTCTAAGCTAGACAACCCCTAACTAGTTTTTCACAAAATATGTGAACAAGTCCTCTGGCCTTCAGCTGGGGCTTCACAGAGATGGCTACATTTCTAAGATAAAGAAATTACCAACCGGGCTCCATGGTAACAGCTGGCAGGGGGAAAATAAGAAATGGAAGAAAAAGCTCTCCTCCTCCCAGGTGTCCTTGAAAAGTTAACTTGCCCAGAACAGAAGGAAAAACAGAAACAAATACTGCTTTTTTAAACTTCTGAAGACTGTGAACTTCTGAGCCCCATCCCTTATATGTTGGGTACAAAATTCTGAAACTACCTAAATTTGAGTTTCAGGGGATTAATTGATTACAATAGAAGCAATGCCCTCTGAATCCGGTTTCAACCAAATAGGACTGTTTCCCTCTCTTGAGTGCTTTCTTAGGTGCCTTGCTTTGTCAGTGCCTACAACAGCATAATTCTATATACTTAAACATCGTTTATGTTTTCATGAAATGATCAAGATATGTGATAAATTGTGTAATGGTGCAGATGTTTCCCAGAGTGCTCTATCATGACGCAGGTTCATTTGAAGACCAAATAGGAGGGGCATACAAGTGGTTCCACTGGGAACATATATCCCTCACTTTAGCCATCCTATTAGGAATAGGAGTTGCTGCACGGGTGGGCAGAGGAACCAGTGGCATTGTCCATGGGACACAAAAGATGACCCAATTAGAAGCAGCAATAAAGCAAAAGTAAGATATTAGAAACCTCCTTCAGGGCTTTGCATGAAACTTTAACCTCTCTCTCTGAAGTTGTTTTACAGAACAGTTGAGGGTTGGACCTCCTCTTCATTAGAGAAGGGGGCCTTTGTGCTGCATTGAGGGAAGAATGTTGTTTTTATGCTGACTATACTGGAGTCGTAATAAAATCTATGAGTAAATTTAAAAGACACCTCGAAGAGCATCAACAAGTGAGAGAGGGCCCAAAAGGGTGGCTTGAGTCTTGGTTCACACAGTCCCCCCGGTTAACTATGTTTTTATCAACCCTGGCCGGTCCAATAATAATCCTCATATTATTGCTAACTATAAAACCCTGTTTGCTCAACCGTGTAATGTCTTTTCTCCAGGCTCAAATTGGAGGAGTTAAACTTATGGTAATACCCCACTAGCAGACATTGAATGTGACACCCTCCAATGATCATTTTTATGATTAAAATTAGCCAGAAGAAGAAGTGGGGAATGAAATATTAATAAAATAGGTACTTGTCACATCTTGTTTTTCTGTATGCTTAACAGAACACTGTTGAAATCTTGAGAAATGTTTGCAAAACTTGTTCCCAGAATGTTCTATCCCCAACTGCCAAATTGCAGAATGTACTCCCTCTCCCAGTTGCATGCAAACCGCCCACTCGCCCTGACACATCAATACAATTCCCTCCCTTCTCTCTCCAGGGAAAGTATATAAGCTCTACTTCAGCTATTCTCAGGGCTATCTGCACTATTCAGGTGAGCTCTGAACCCCAGCATTCTGGACACCCAATAAACCCTTTGATGTTGCATGAGATAGCCTGTTGGTAGTCTCCTCCTCTGAAGCTCGCACCACGTTTACTTGGATGATTGAATGTAGAAGAGAACATCCAGTCAAAAAGGGATAGTCTGTAGCATTAGGAAGATAGTCAGTAAGTTTAGGAAGAAGGGTGAGTATAAGATTTGGAACAAAAGTTTCTTAGCAATAGGATTTCGATTAGAGAGTGAATGTAAATGTCAGCACAAGTGAAGAGTCAGTCACAATGATGAAGTGGGGAAAATATGTAGGAAAGCATATATCAATAGAGACATTACAAAATCAGGCAGAGTATAAAGTGTGTGATAGGATTAGACATTTTGAACAGGGTTGAGTTTAAATATATAATCTTAGGAAGAAACAAATATGTAGTCACAAATAGGATTGACATTTGAGAGCATTGGGCAAATTTCAGGTGGATGAATATTTTGAGAATAATCTTGTGAATAGTTGATTATAAATCCACATACATGAACATGAATGAATTTAGGGAGTGAATGTAAGACACATATATTTCATATTTTGAAAAATCTGGAGAGTGTATATATATATATATATATATATATATATATATACATATATACATATATATATATACATATATATACATATACATAAAACACACACACAGACAAAAAAGTAGCAATATATATGTCAATCAAAATTCATTATAAAATATATACCATCCACAGATCTAAAAATATTCATTTTACTGAACATGGATTTATGTATAATGCTGTTCAACTAGCAAGCTCACCCATAGGTTGAATATTCAGTTCCAACAGGGTTTAGTAGGAGTGATCTCTTCTAACAATTTGTATCTGCCAAGTCAGCCACCTCACAAGAATGTACGTGTGGTACCAGATAGGAATCTATATGTGCATATAAGAATACAGAGAAAGGGAGACAGGAATTCACATATTTGTTAACCTTAAAAATACTAGGACAACTATTTCAACAAACAATTGACTAGATTTATAACTCCAACTCTGTATCATGCAAAAGGCAAATCCATCTATACACCATGCCTACTCTGTACTGCTTGTATTTCTATTCTTTATGGGTTATTTTTCTCCATCATATTAGGATTAGTAGTCAGAGTCTGGTAGGGTATGGGTTAGAGTCAGGTATTCAGTCTTTTGAATTGAAAATAGGACACTGAATCCAATGTGTATGCAAATATATGCTACGGAAAAATCTTCCCAATCTCCTCCAGAACAATGCCTTGACATTACCTTCGCCCCAAGTAAGACACAATTAGAGGAGAAGAGTTAGAAAATCTGTGAATACATATCTAGAATGGAAAATGCTCCAGATTTCACATCTTTGGAGGTGGTAGAGGAGTTTCCAAAAGTAAGAGTCAGGGTAAACACTCCACAAACATGGAGCTCTGCTGGCCGAAAGACTTTTTGAGAATCTGCCTCTGAGGTTGGGCACTTGAAATATATGTTGTTGTCAGGAGCTTTAGCTTTATTTGTAGTGAAACCATCAAAGCTGGATCTGCATCTATGTGACCTGGAGGAAATGGTTACTTATTTTAAAATAAAAATGAGGCAGCAGTGATGAATTCTCTTTTTGTAGGTAAACTTTGGCCACTGAGGGCTAAGGGTCTTCCCGTGTGGACTGTGAAACCAATGGTCATCCTCAAATTTTCGTGGTGTTTCTTGCTGCTGCACTGGGAGTTTGGTATTTGCTTCATGAAATACAACGAGTTCAAATGGGACACAGTGCTGAAGGGAGTTCTGTCAGGTGTGGTTGGCAGGGTCTCCAGGAGAATGCACCAACCAGGGTTCTATCTCAAGTAGCTTGCCCCCTTGACAATAGCAACATGATACTGAACATTGCCCTGAAACCTCTCCATATAAAAATATGCCTTTACATATATGGGTGTGATGGTTGCACCATGTCAGTCACAGCCATTTGGAAGCCAATGGAAGATCCACATGGCCCCACCACAGATGTTTTATCACACATTTGCATAACACAGCTCTAGGCCCACTACTTACCAGGCCCCAACTTACTGGCATCTCTGTTCTACACCATTTTCATGAAACCCAGTCAATCAAGGCCCTGTCTGTTATACTCATGATCATCAACAGGACATCAAAGGTCCTCCAGTGCCAGCTGGTCATCGGAATTTCTAAAATTTCATGGTAATTATCTAGCATTTTTTCACAGATGCATTTGGAGGCAATGTTGGTTTCAATTCATTCAGGAACCATTAAATGGTGAGGAAGCTAATTTCAGGGAAATCTCTGGAGCACTATCACAGGCAAGTCTACCCAAAGAGTGGCCAAAAAGTCACATGAAGCCAGGCCCATGGAGGTCTACAAAGCAAGGTCCAAGTGTGTTTTGAATCTCAATTATGCCTGCCAAGTCTTTCAGAATAAAATCATGTAATATCCTGGCTGTGATTCCCAGTGTTCTGTGGAAAGCCACTCTGGGCCTTGATCCCAGGTTCCAATGGCAACTCTCATTCATGGCCTCCTAAAATCCCAACACAATTCATGTCAATACTTCTCTGAGGTCAGTTCCAGAAATCAGTCTCTAAGGGGAATCACAGCAGAATTCAAGCCCAGGTTTACCAAGTCATCTCTTCCAACTGCCACACAAATTACCACAATTATAACCAAAACACTCCTACATGGCCCTCATCTTCTACCATAAAGATACTCATCATAACATCTGGATGGAGGTTTTCATGAGAGGCACATCCCAAGACAGTGTCCAAAATAAGCTCCCTTGCCCCTCATTTGCCGAATGTCAGGGTGGCTTGGACACCCTTCCTGTGAACCAGGAGTGATCAAATAGGCCTGCCCTTAATACTGCTTCGCTTCTCCAATTTGAGGCTCTCTGACTGTTGGGTCTAGATTCTTTTTGTGAATTGGAGTCATGAGAAAAGCCAAGCCCCTCTGCAGAGATTTGAAGAACTCATTTCACCCAAAGAATCCCTATTCTGACATGATGGATTTCAGAAACCTAACAAAGGAAGGCAATATAATTCATGCACATTGATTGAACGTTTTTCCATTTTGGTTTAGATGCACATATGGGATCTTTCTTTACTTCCATCAGGTGCTGAGAATCTAAGTCACAGCCTAAAACAGGGCAAAGGGCCTGAATCAGACACATCCTTTTCCAATGAAATTAAGCAAAGAGCCAGAGGTGATGCACATTCATTTCCATTTGAAAACTGTTTTCTTCAGGCTTAACAAAGGGGTTGCATGAGACAAAGACCTTCCTGATATTCAGGGCAACAGAACAATAGGTAAGCAAAAGGCCCAAAGCAGGGTATCTCCACTGAGACTTTCCTGGTCACACTGATATCTGAGTTTTACGAGATGCTGGCCATTCCATTCAGGTATCCAGTACATGGCCATGTCAAAGACCTTGGATTTGGTACATATCTTGGACACATAACCATGAGCCTATTCTAGAGAGTGACCAGAATTCAGGAAGAAAACAGGGACTTAGGAAGGTATTAGGTGTTGCCCGTGCATAAGGCAAGCCACACTCCATTCATAAATTGGGCAGGATGAATGCTGGGAAGCTTTATACTAGACATGACACATCCATTGCTGCATTCTCTTTTCTCATGTCTACTACCACAGGCACAGTGGGATACACAGACATGGAAACACTCACCTCTTCAAACGACTTACCGGAAACAGTTCACTACAAAACAAACAAACCGCCATTCCTACCTATTTTCAGAACATGAGACAAACCACAAACCCACACCCACTCCCAAAAAGGCACCTCCTTCCCCATAGGTGTATGACTAACCAGAGTGTCCTCTGACTGGTGGCCATACTCTGTTCTTCCGAAATGGCCTGTCCTCTCTCAGATCTGTTTTCCTTGGCCAACTCTGTAAAGTTGTAAGGAAAAAGTGGAGAGCCACTACCTGCTTTCTCAGGAAAGCTCCCTATTCAGAGCTCTCCAGGCATTTGGTAATCCTCACTTCAGTAGGTACCGAGAATGACTGACTCTATCTTTGGTAAATCCAAACAAGTGAGCCCACTGGGACTGGGACTGGGACTGCCTCTGGGTGCCTGGCTCCTTGGATACAAAGTTAAGAGAGTTCCATCACCAAGGAAATGAGGTATGTCACATTCTTTGGAACTGAATGAGGTCACTGCCTTGGCAAAGGTATATCTTATGATGTGCAAAAACTGAAGAAATAATAATGTACCAGTGTCGAATACAAATGAATGACAAATTACATATCATGTCCCATAGGAGTCTACTTGCATTGATGTTAGACTGGGTCAGTTACTGTAGAATAATTAGGATTTGTATGCACCATTAACTGAAGTTAGTTTTCAGTACTAGGAAACAAATATGTATTTCAGGTGGATGAATATTTCTGATTATAATCTTGTGAAAAGTTGATTATAAATCCACATACATGAACATGAATGAATTTAGAGAGTGTATATTAGACACATATATTTCATATTTTGAAAAATTTGGAGAGTATATCTATATCTATATCTATATCTATATCTATATCTATATATACACACACACACACACAAACACACACAAAACACTCACAGACATTAAAAATACCAATATAAATGCCAATCGAATTCATCAGTAAATATATATCATCCACAAATGCAAAAATATTTATTTTACTGAACATGAGTTAATGTATAATGTTGTTCTACTAGGACGCTCTCCTATAGGTTGAATTTTCATTTCCAACAGCATTTAGGAGGAGTGAACTCTTCTCACAATTTGTATCTGCCAAGACAGCCACCTCACAAAAATGTACGTGTGATACCTGGTAGGATTCTATATATGCATATAAATATACATGTGTGAATAGGCTACAGAAAAGGGAAACAAGAATTCACATATTTGTTAAGTTTAAAAACACATGGAGAATATTTCAATTAAAATTTGACTAGATTTATAACTCCTCCCTTATATAATGCAAATGTCAAGTCCAACAATACAACATGTCTCCTCTGAAGTGCTTGTATTTCTATTGTGTTGGGTTAATTTTCTCCATTATATTAGGATGAATAGTCTGAGTCTACTAGGTATGGGTTAGTGTCAGGGATTCAGTATTTCGAATGGAAAATTGGAAAATGAATCCAATGTGTATGTAAATATATGCTGCACAAATATCCTCCTGCTCTCATCCAGAACAATGCCTTGTCATTACCTTCACCCCAAGTAAGACACAATTAGAGGAGAAGAGTTACAAAATCAGTGAATACATATCTGGAATGGAAAATGCTCAGGAGTTCACAACCTTGGAGGTGGTAGAGCAGTTTCCAAAACTAAGGGACAGGGTAAACACTCCACAAACATGGAGCTCTGCTGGCCTAAAAATTTTTTGAGAAACTGCCACTGAGTTTTGCACTTGAAATATATATTGTTTTCAGGAGATTTGGCTTCCTTTGTAGTGAGACCATCAAAGCTGGGTCTGAATCTATGTGACCTGGAGGACATGGTTTCTTATTTCCAATGAACTAGATGAAGCAGTGCTGAATCCTCTCTTTGTAGGTAATCTGAGGCCACTGGGGACTAAGTGTCTCCCCGTGTGGACTGTGAAGCCATTTGGTCCTCTTCCACTTTTTGTGGTGTTTTTGCTGCTGCACTGTGAGTTTGGTATTTGTTTCACGAAATACTAGGAGCTAAACTGGGACACAGTGCTGGAGTGAGTTCTGTCACGTGTGGTGGGTCAGGGTCTGCAAGAGAATGCACCAACTAGGCTCCTATCTCTCACAGCTTGCCCCATTGCCCCCTTGTCCATATCAACCTGATTCTTAATTTTCCTCTGAAAACTCTCCATGTAACAAGATGCCTTTACATACAAGGGTCTGCTGGCTGCACCATGTCAGTTACAAGCCATTTGGAATCCAATGGTAGATCCACATGGCCCTACCACGGATGTTTTATCAAACACCTCCCCACCACTGCTCTAGACCCACTACTCAGCAGGCTCCAACTTACTGGCATCTCTGTTCTACACCATTTTCATGAAACTCAGTAAATCAAGGCACTGTCTGGTATAATCATGATCAGCAACAGGACATGCAGTGTTTCTCCAGTGCCACCTGGTCATAGGAATTTCAAAAATTTCATGGTATTTATCTAGCCATTTTTCAAGCATGAAGTTGGAGGCACTGTGGATTTCAGTTCATTCAGCAAACATTAAATGGTGAGGAAGCTCATTTCAATGAAATCTCTGGAGAACTCTCACAGGCACGGCTTCCCAAAGAGTGGACAAACGGTCACATTAGGCCAGGCCCATTGAGGTCTACAATGTGAGGTCCATGTGTGTTTTGACTCTCAACTATGGCTGCCATTTCTTTAAGAATAAAATCATGTGATATCCTTGCTGAGATTCCCAGGCCTCTGTGGAAATCCACCCGGGGCCTAGGTCTCAGTTTCCAAGAGCGACTTTCATGCGTGGCCTCTTAAAATCCCAACAAAATTCATGGCAATGCTTCTCTGAGTTCACTTCCAAAATCCAGTCTCTAAGGGGAATCACACCAGAGTTCAACCCCACGTGTACCCAGTCATTTTTTCCAATGCCACACAAATGACCAAAATTAAAACCAAAACACTCCCACATGGCCCTCATCTTATTCCATATAGTCAATCATCTTAACCTCTGGCTGGAGGTTTCCATGAGGGGCGCAGCCCAAGACAGTGTCCAAAATCAGCTCCTTTGCCCCTCATTTGCCTAAAGTCAGGGTAGCCTGGACACCGTTTCTGTGAACCAGGAGTGAACAAATAAGCCTGCCTTTAATACTTCTTTGTTTCTCCAATTTGAGGCCTACTGATTTTAGGTATCAATTCTTTAGGTGATTTAGAGTCATGTGAAAACACAAGCACCTCTGCAGGGCTTTGAAGAACTCATTTGACCCAAAGAATCCCTATTCTCATTTGATGGAGTGCAGGAACCTAACAGAGGAAGGCAAGAGACTTCATCCACAATGAATGATATTTTTTGCCATTTTGGTTTTGGAAGCTCACATGGGATCATTCTTAAGATCTATCAGGTGCTGAGAATCTAAGTCACAGCCACACACAGGTCCAAAGGCTGATAAAGACACATCTCTTTCCAAAGCAATTAAGCAAAGAGCCACAGGTGAGGCCCATTCATTTCCATTTGAAAACTGTTTTCTTCAGGCTTAAAAAAGGGGTGACCTGAGGCAAAGACCTTCCTGACATTCAGTGCAACACAACAATAAGTAAGCAAAAGGCCCAAAGCAGGGTTTCTGCACTGAGATTTTTCTGGTCACACTGATATCTGAGTTTTCTGAGATGCTCGCCATTCTCTTCAGCTATCCAGTACATGGCCATGTCACAGAGCTTGGCAGTGGTACATATTTTGGACACAAATCCATGAGCCTATTCTGGAGAGTGGCCAGAATTCAGGAAGAAAACAACAACTTAGAAAGATAGCAGGTGTTGCACATCGATAAGACAAGCTGCAGTCCATTCATATATTGGGCAGGATGAATTATGGGAAGATTTATACTAGACAGGACACATCCATTAATGCATTCTCTTTTGTAATGTCTACAACAACAGACACAGTGGGATACACAGAAACAGAAACACTCGCCGTGTCAAGTGACTTACTAGAAACTGTCCACTCCAAACCAAACAAACCGCCTATCCTATCTATTCTCAGAACATGAGACAAAACAACAAACCCACACCCACTCCCACAAAGGCACCTCCTTGCCCCAAGTAGGTCTGTGACTATCCGGAGTTCCTCTGACTGATGGGCCATACTATGTTCCCCCGAAATGGCCTGTCTTCTCTCAGACATTCTTTCCTTGACCAACTCTGTGAAGATGTCAGGAAAAAGTGGTTAGCCACTACCTGTTTTCTCAGGAACGGTCCATCTTCAGAGCTCTCCTGGCATTTGGCCATCCTCACATCATTAGGTACCAAGAAAACTGACTCTGTTCTTGGTAAATCCAAACAAGTGAGCCCACTGGGACTGGGACTGGGACTGTCTCTGGGTGCCTGGCTTCTTGGATACCAAGTTCAGAGAGTTCCATCACCAAGGAAATGAGGTATGTCACATTCTTTGGAACTGAATGAGGTCACTGCCTTGGCAACCAATTTGTCCTAACAGTTGCTTCCAAGGGTAACATAAGATGGAGGTTGCCCCTACTTCCTGTGACACTTTCATAAGGTAGAATGTATATCAACCATTGGCACCCGGGAACAGCTCTCCACTCAGGCCTGGTTAGGTCCATCTTCTCTACAATAAGAACAGAGAGATTCAGATTCAGACACATCCCTTCATCCTGACCAGGTTGTTTGCCATGGAAGATGACTTTTGCTCTCTCAGGTGCTTCATACCTGCCTACAACTTCTCCAGGTATCATTTGTGCATGGACATTTGAGGTTCTCATCAGGTGGAAGGTCCCCAACTTTCCTGTATTGTAAGAACCACTCTGACAGCTCTTTTGCCCATTTTGGTTTGGGATGCACACATGGGATTTTTCTTTAGACCCATCATGTGCTGTGAATCTAAGCCACAGCCTCACATAGGGCTGAGAGGCTGATTCAGAAACATCCATTTCCAAAGCAATTAAGCAAAGAGGCACAGGTAATGACCATTCTTTTCCATTTGAAAACTATTTTCTGCAGGCTTCACAAAGTGTGGCCTGAGGCAAAGACCTTCCTGACATTCAGGGCAACAGAATAGGTAAGCAAAAGGCCCAAAGCAGGGTTTCTCCACTGAGACTTTCTTGGGCATACTGATATCTGAGTTTTCTGAGATACTCGCCATTCCCTTCAGCTATCCAGTACATGGCCATGTCACAGAGATGGAGGTGGTACATATCTTGGACACAAAATCATGAGCGTATTCTGGAGAGTGTCCAGAATTCAGGAAGAAAACAGGAATTTAGAAAGATGGCAGGAGTTGCCCATCCATACGGCAACCTGCAGTCCATTCATTAATTGCACAGGATGAATGCTTTGAAGCTTTCTTGTAGACAGGACACATCCATTGATGCATTCTCTTTTCTAATGTCTACAATCACGGACACAGTATGATATATAGACACAGAAACACTCACCTTGTCAAAGGACTTACTAGACACAGTCCACTCCAAAACAAACAAACCGGCTTTCCTAACTATTCTCAGAACATGAGACAAAACCACAAACTCACACTCACACCCAAAAAGTCACCTCCTTTCCCCAAGTAGGTCTGTGACTATCCGGAGTGTCCTCTGACTTGTGGGCCATACTATGTTCCCCCAAAATGGCGTGTCCTGTCTCCAATCTGTTCTCTTTGGCCAACTCTGTGATGTTGTCAGGAGCCCATGGTGAGAAACTACCTGCTTTCTCTGGAAAGGCCAGTCTTCATAGTTTCCAGGCATTTGGCTGTCCTCACATCAGTAGGTACAAAGAAAGAGTAACTCTGTCTTGTTAAATCCAAACAAGTTAGCCCACTGGGACATGGTGTGGGTTTGACTCTGTGTGCCTGGTTTCCTGGATCCCAAGATCACAGACTTTCATTACCAAAACTGTAAGGTGATGTCACTTTCTTCAAGATCTGAATGAAGTCACTGCCTTGGAAACCACTTTGTTTTAACAGTTGCTTACATGGTTCCCAAAAGATGGAGGCTGCCTCTACTTGCTGTGACTCATTCATATGTTAGAATGGTATATCAACCATAGGCACCGGGGAACAGCTCTCCACACAGGCATGGTTTGGTCCATCTTCTCTACATTAGGAAGAGAGAGGCTAATTCAGACACATCCCATCAACCTGACCAGGTTGTTTGCCATGGAAGATGACTTTTGCTCTCTCATGTCCTTCATAGATGCCTACATCTTCTCCAAGGATCATTTCAGCATGGAACTTTTAGGTTTTCAGCAGCTGGAAGATCGCCTATATTCCTGTATTGTAAGACCAACTCTGTCCCTGCTCTTCTGTAAAATTAGATTGAGGGAAAAGTGTATGGTTAGGGTTAATAACATGTTCAATTTGGGTTAGGAATCATTCTCTGGAATGAATATTTGTATTAGGAACCTGCGATATTTATAAGAATATATAGGTGAAATATAAGTATGAAAACAGAAATCTAGGTAAGTTTTGAAGCCCAGAAGGGCATTGGGCCCTTGATTGGGATACTTAGCATTGATTTATGTCCTGCACAGTTGTCTCAGTTAAATCAATATACTATGGCATAGGACCTTCTAATTTGGATGATTGAATGTGGAAGAGAACATCCAGTCAAAAAGGGATATTCGGTAGGATTAGGAAAATAGTCGGTGGGTTTAGATAAAAGAGTGAGTATAGGATTTGGACCAAAAGTTCTTTAGCAATAGGGTTTCAGGTAGAGAGTGAATGTAAATGTCAGCACATGTGAAGAGTCAGTCACAATGATGAACTGGGTAAAATATGTAGGAAAGCAATATTTTGAAGACGTATAAATTAATTGGGGGTACAAATAGGTGTACCTTGTGCCTATGAATATAGAGATAATGCATGAATAGACCATACTGTGAATAAATAATATAACTGGTTCGAACTTTAAATAATGGATTGAATTGATTTCTGAAAATATAGAGGAAACCTAATATTGATATACAATCATCCATTCCAAACAGTTATGCATCTAATGGTGATATTAGATTTATGGTTTATCATGAAAAGTGTGTGAGTTTTGCTTCAAAACTGATTATGAAATTAAAAAAAAAATGTGTTTGCAGAGAAGTCTCATGAAAAGACCAGTCAAGAAACCGGGAGGAATACATGTGTTCTGAAGCAGGAAATGATTAAAAGTGAAAAAATACCTATAAAGTTGTGAACTTGTGGATGAAATATATATCCTATGATGTGCAAAAACTGCAGAAATATTAATGTAGCAGTGTGGAATATAAATGAACGTCAAAATACACATCATGTCCCATAGGAATCTACTTGCATTGATGTTAAACTGGGTCAGATACTGTAGAATTATTAGGATTTGTATGCACCATTCACAGAAGTGAGTTGTCAGTACAAGGAAACAAATATGTATTTCAGGTGGATGAATATTTCCAATAATAATCTTGAGAAAAGTTGATTATATTTCCTCATGCATGAACATGAATGAATGTATGAATGTAGAGAGTGTATATAAGACACATATATTTCATGTTTTGATAAATCAGGAGAGTATATATATATATATATATATATATATATATATATATATATATATATACCAAAAAAACACACAGAGAAACATAAAAAAGTAGCAATATATGCCAAATGAAATTTATAATGAAATATATAACATCTACTGATGCAAAAATATATACTTTACTGAACATGAAATTATGTATAATGTTGTTGTACTAGGAAGCTCACCCATAGGTTGAATTTTTAGTTCCAACAGCGTTTAAGAGGGGTAGTCTCTTCACACAATTTATATCTGCCGAGTCAGCAACCTCACAAAAATGTACGTGTGATACCAGGTAGGATTCTATATGTACATATAAAAATACATGTGCTGTATAGGCTAGAGAGAAAGGGAGGCAGGGATTCACATATTTGTTAATTTTAAAAACACATGAAAAACTATTCCAAATAAAAATTCACTAGATTTATAACACCTACCATTTATTATGCAAAAGAAAACTTCAAAAATACACCATGCCTCCTCTGACCTGCTTGTATTTCTGTTCTATTTGGGTTATTTTTCTCCATCATATTAGGATTAGTAGTCAGAGTCTAGTAGGGTATGTGTTAGTGTCAGGGATTCAGTATTTTGAATGGAAAATAGGAAAAAGAATCCAATGTCTATCAAATATGTGCTACACAAAATATTTCCCCTCTCTCATCCAGATCAATGCCTTGACATTACCTTCACCCCAAGTAAGACACAATTAGAGGAGAAGAGTTATAAAATCTGTGAATATATAACTGGAATGGAAAATGCTCAGGAGTTCACAACCTTGGATGTGGTAGAGAAGTTTCCATAAGTAAGTGACAGGTTAAAAACTCCACAAACATGGAGCTCTGCTGGCCTAAAGGACTTCTTGATAAACTGCCTCTGAGGTTGGGCACTTGAAATATATGTTGTTTTCAGGAGCTTTAGCTTCCTTTGTCGTGAGACCATCAAAGCTGGGTCTGATTCTATGTGACCTGGAGGACATGGTTTCTTATTTTCTAATGAACATGAGGCAGCAGTGGTGAATTCTCTCTTTTAAGTAAAATGTGACCAGTGCGTGCTAAGTCTCTCCCCATATGGGCTGTGAAGCCATTTGGTCATCCTCCACTTTTTCATGGTTTTTCTTTCTCCTGCATTGGTAGTTTGGTATTTGCTTCACGAAATACAAGGAGTTCAAAAGGGACACAGTGCTGGATGGAGTTCTGCCACATGTGGTGGGTCAGGGTCTGCAGGAGAATGCACCAACCAGGCTTCTATCCCACATATCTTTTTCCCTTGTCTATTGCAACCTGATTCTTAACATTGCCATGAAACCTCTCCATATAACAAGACGCCCTTACATATTAGTGTCTGCTGGCCTCACCATGTCTGTCACAAGCCATTTGGAAGCCAATGGCAAATCCATATGGCCACATCAGAGATGTATTATGACACACATACACACCACTGCTCTAGGCACACTACTCAGCAGGCATCAACTTACTGGCATGTCTGTTCTAGATCATTTTCATGAAACACAGTCAATCAAGGCACTGTCTAATATACTCATGATAAACAACAGGACATCCAAAGGTTCTCCAGAGACATGTTGTATAGTTTGACTTGACATTTACATTATATAAGGTAGGAGTTATAAATCTAGTCAAATTTTAATTGAAATATTCTCATGTGTTTTTAAACTTAACAAATATGTGAATTCTTGTTTCCCTTTTCTGTAGCCGATTCACACATGTATATTTATATGCATATATAGAATCCTACCAGGTATCACACGTACATTTTTGTGAGATGGCTGTCTTGGCAGATACAAATTGTGAGAAGAGTTCACTCCTCCTAAATGCTGTTGGAAATGAAAATTCAACCTATAGGAGAGAGTCCTAATA
The DNA here is from genome assembly GCF_048772815.1 of Callospermophilus lateralis. Lineage (NCBI taxonomy): Eukaryota > Metazoa > Chordata > Mammalia > Rodentia > Sciuridae > Callospermophilus > Callospermophilus lateralis. The sequence continues at coordinate 9,880 of NW_027514694.1, read as the reverse complement.
GAACAACATTATACATTAACTCATGTTCAGTAAAATAAATATTTTTGCATTTGTGGATGATACATATTTACTGATGAATTTCGATTGGCATATATATTGGTACTTTTTAATGTCTGTGAGTGTTGTGTGTGTGTGTGTGTGTGTGTGTGTGTGTGTGTGTATATAGATATAGATATAGATATACTCTGCCAATTTTTCAAAATATGAAATATATGTGTCTAATATACACACTTTAAATTCATTCATGTTCATGTATGTGGATTTATAATCAACTTTTCACAAGATGATAATCAGAAATATTCATCCACCTGAAATACATATTTGTTTCCTAGTACTGAAAACTAACTTCAGTGAATGGTGCATACAAATCCTAATTATTCTACAGTAACTGACCCAGTCTAACATCAATGCAAGTAGACTCCTATGGGACATGATATGTAATGTGTCATTCATTTGTATTCGACACTGGTACATTATTGTTTCTTCAGTTTTTGCACATCACAGGATATACATTTCATCCACAATTCACAAATTAATAAGCATTTGTTTCAACTTTAATCATCTTGCTTCAGAACACATGTATTGTCAGGGTTTCTTGACTGGTCTTTTCATGAGACTTCTTTCCAAACACATTATTTTGAATTTCCATAATCATTTTGAAGCAAAACTCACACACTCTTCATAATAAACCAAAACACTAATATTTCCATTAGATATATACCTGGTTGGAATGAATGATTGTATATCAATATATGATTTCCTTTAATTTTTCAGATATCAGTTAATTCATTATTTAAAGTTCAAAAAAGTTATATTATTTATTCACAGTATGGTCTATTCATGCTTTTTCTCTATGTTCCTAGAAACAGGGTACACCTCTTTGTAACCCCGATTCTCATTTTACACCTTCAATATATTGCTCCCAGAAATGGTGAAAGAAATACTCATGTCACCTCTTTATCACAGTAATATTCTGGACAAAAAATGGAAAGGTCACACTTATGATTGTACCAAAGCCTAAATGGAAAGTGAACATGGATTTCTAAAAACATCCATGCCCAGGTTGCCTAATGCTGTCAATTGTCAATCCTATTAGTGACTACATATTTGTTTTTTTCCTAATTTATATATTCAAACTCAACCCTGTTGAAAATGTCTAATTCTATCACTCACTTTATACTTTGCCTGATTTCGTAATGTTTCTATTGATATCTGCTTTTCTACATATTTTCCCCAGTTCAACATAGTGACTGACTCTTCATATGTGCTGACATTTACATTCACTCAACAACCGAAAGTCTATTGCTAAAGAACTTTTGGTCCAAATCCTATACTCACTCTTCTTCCTAAACCTACCGACTATCTTCCTAATCCTACTGAATATCCCTTTTTAACTGGATGTTCTCTTCTAAATTCAATCATCCAATGTACAAGGTCCTATGCCATTGTATATCGAATTATCTGAGGCATCTTTGCTAAACATCATTCAAAGCTAAGTATCCCAATCAAGGGCAAAACCCTTCTGGGCTTCAAATCATACCTAGATTTCTGTTTTCCTACTTATATTTCACCTCTATATTCTTGTAAATATTGCAGGTTCCCAATACCATTATTCATCACACAGAATCACTCGTAACCCAAATCAAACCTGTTTTTAACCCCAAGTATACACCGTTCCCTCAATCATTTTACAGAAGAGCAGGGACAGAGTGGTTCTTACAATACAGGAAAGTTGGGGACCTTCCACCTGATGAGAACCTCAAATGTCCATGCACAAATGATACCTGGAGAAGTTCTAGGCAGGTATGAAGCACCTGAGAGAGCAAAAGTCATCTTCCATGGCAAACAACCTGGTCAGGATGAAGGGATGTGTCTGAATCTGAATCTCTCTCTTCTTATTGTAGAGAAGATGGACCAAACCAGGCCTGAGTGGAGAGCTGTTCCCAGGTGCCAATGGTTGATATACATTCTACTTTATGAAAGTGTCACAGGAAGTAGGGGCAACCTCCATCTTATGTTACCCTTGGAAGCAACTGTTAGGACAAAGTGGTTGCCAAGGCAGTGACCTCATTCAGTTCCAAAGAATGTGACATACCTCATTTCCTTGGTGATGGAACTCTCTGAACTTGGTATCCAAGAAGCCAGGCACCCAGAGGCAGTCCCAGTCCCAGTCCCAGTGGGCTCACTTGTTTGGATTTACCAAGGACAGAGTCAGTTTTCTTGGTACCTAATGATGTGAGGATGGCCAAATGCCAGGAGAGCTCTGAAGATGGACCGTTCCTGAGAAAACAGGTAGTGGCTAACCACTTTTTCCTGACATCTTCACAAAGTTGGTCAAGGAAACAAGATATGAGAGAAGACAGGCCATTTCGGGGGAACATAGTATGGCCCACCAGTCAGAGGACACTCCGGATAGTCACAGACCTACTTGGGGGAAGGAGGTGCCTCTGTGGGAGTGGGTGTGGGTTTGTTGTTTTGTCTCATGTTCTGAGAATAGATAGGAAAGGTGGTTTGTTTGGTTTGGAGTGGACAGTTTCTAGTAAGTCATTTGACACGGCGAGTGTTTTGTGTATCCCACTGTGTCCGTTTTGTAGACATTAGAAAAGAGAATGCATTAATGAATGTGTCCTGTCTAGTATAAATCATCCCATAATTCATCCTGCCCAATATATGAATGGACTGCAGCTTGTCTTATCAATGTGCAACACCTGCTATCTTTCTAAGTTGTTGTTTTCTTCCTGAATTCTGGAAACTCTCCAGAATAGGCTCATGGATTTGTGTCCAAAATATGTACCACCTCCAAGCTCTGTGACATGGCCATGTACTGGATAGCTGAAGAGAATGGCGAGCATCTCAGAAAACTCAGATATCAGTGTGACCAGGAAAGTCTCAGTGCAGAAACCCTGCTTTGGGCCTTTTGCTTACTTATTGTTGTGTTGCACTGAATGTCAAGAGGTCTTTGCCTCAGGCCACCCCTTTGTGAAGCCTGAAGAAAACAGTTTTCAAATGGAAATGAATGGGCCTCACCTGTGGCTCTTTGCTTAATTGCTTTGGAAAGGGATGTGTCTTTATCAGCCTCTTGGGCCTGTGTGTGGCTGTGAACTTAGATTCTCAGCACCTGATGGATCTTAAGAATGATCCCATGTGAGCTTCCAAAACCAAAATGGCAAAAAATTTCATTCATTGTGGATGAAGTCTCTTGCCTTCCTCTGTTAGGTTCCTGCACTCCATCAAATGACAATAGGGATTCTTTGGGTCAAATGAGTTCTTCAAAGCCCTGCAGAGGTGCTTGTGTTTTCGCATGACTCTAAATCACCTAAAGAATCGATACCTAAAATCAGTAGGCCTCAAATTGGAGAAACACAGAAGTATTAACGGCAGGCTTATTTGTTCACTCCTGGTTAACAGAAACGGTGTCCAGGCTACCCTGACGTTAGGCAAATGAGGGGCAAACGAGCAGATTTTGGACACTGTCATTGGCTGCGCCCCTCATGGAAACCTCCAGCCAGAGGTTAAGATGATTGACTATACAGAATAAGATGAGGGCCATGTGGGAGTGTTTTGGTTTTAATTTTGGTCATTTGTGTGGCATTGGAAAAAATGACTGGGTCCACGTGGACTTGAACTCTTGTGTGATTCCCCTTAGAGACTGGGTTTTTGGAACTGAACTCAGAGAAGCATTGCCATGAATTTTGTTGGGATTTTAAGAGGCCACGCATGAAAGTCGCTCTTGGAAACTGAGACTTAGGCCCCGGGTGGATTTCCACAGAGGCCTGGGAATCTCAGCAAGGATATCACATGATTTATTCTTAAAGAAATGGCAGCCATAGTTGAGAGTCAAAACACACATGGACCTCACATTGTAGACCTCAATGGGCCTCGCCTAATGTGATCTTTTGTCCACTCTTTGGGAAGCCGTGCCTGTGAGAGTTCTCCAGAGATTTCATTGAAATGAGCTTCCTCACCATTTAATGTTTGCTGAATGAACTGAAACCCACAGTGCCTCCAACTTCATGCTTGAAAAATGGCTAGATAATACCATGAAATTTTTGAAATTCCTATGACCAGGTGCACTGGAGAAACAATGGATGTCCTGTTGCTGATCATGAGTATACCAGACAGTGCCTTGATTTACTGAGTTTCATGAAAATGGTGTAGAACAGAGATGCCAGTAAGTTGGAGCCTGCTGAGTAGTGGGTCTAGAGCAATGGTGGGGAGGTGTTTGATAAAACATCCGTGGTAGGGCCATGTTTATCTACCATTGGATTCCAAATGGCTTGTAACTGACATGGTGCAGCCAGCAGACCCTTATATGTAAAGGCATCTTGTTATATGGAGAGTTTTCAGAGGAAAATTAAGAATCAGGTTGATATGGACAAGGGGGCAATGGGGCAAGCTGTGAGAGATAGGAGCCTAGTTGGTGCATTCTCTTGCAGACCCTGACCCACCACACGTGACAGAACTCCCTCCAGCACTGTGTCCCAGTTTAGCTCCTAGTATTTCGTGAAACAAATACCAAACTCACAGTGCAGCAGCAAAAACACCACAAAAAGTGGAGGAGGACCAAATGGCTTCACAGTCCACACGGGGAGACACTTAGTCCCCAGTGGCCTCAGTTTACCTACAAAGAGAGGATTCAGCACTGCTTCGTCTTGTTCATTGGAAAATAAGAAACCATGTAGTCCAGGTCACATAGATGCAGACCCAGCTTTGATGTTCTCACTACAGAGGAAGCCAAATCTCATGAAAACAACATATATTTCAAGTGTGGAAGCTCAGAGGCAGTTTCTCAAAAAGTTTTTAGGCCAGCAGAGCTCCATGTTTGTGGAGGGTTTACTCTGTCCCTTAGTTTTGGAAACTCCTCTACCACCTCCAAGGTTGTGAACTCCTGAGCATTTTCCATTCCAGATATGTATTCACTGATTTTGTAACTCTTCTCCTCTAATTGTGTCTTACTTGGGGTGAAGGTAATGTCAAGGCTTTGTTCTGGATGAGAGCGGGAGGATAATTGTGCAGCATATCTTTACATACACATTGGATTCATTTTCCAATTTTTCATTCGAAATACTGAATCCCTGACACTAACCCATACCTAGTAGACTCAGACTATTCATCCTAATATAATGGAGAAAATTAACCCAACACATTAGAAATACAAGTACTTCAGAGGAGACATGTTGTATAGTTGGACTTGACATTTGCATTATATAAGGTAGGAGTTATAAATCTAGTCAAATTTTATTTGAAATATTCTCCATGTGTTTTTAAACTTAACAAATATGTGAATTCTTGTTTCCCTTTTCTGTAGCCTATTCACACATGTATATTTATATGCATATATAGAATCCTACCAGGTATCACACGTACATTTTTGGGAGGTGGCTGTCTTGGCAGATACAAATTGTGAGAAGAGTTCACTCCTCCTAAATGCTGTTGGAAATGAAAATTCAACCTATAGGAGAGCGTCCTAGTAGAACAACATTATACATTAACTCATGTTCAGTAAAATAAATATTTTTGCATTTGTGGATGATACATATTTACTGATGAATTTCGATTGGCATTTATATTGGTATTTTTAATGTCTGTGAGTGTTTGTGTTTGTGTGTGTGTGTGTGTGTGTGTGTATAGATATAGTTATAGATATAGATATACTCTTCAAATTTTTCAAAATATGAAATATATGCGTCTAATATACACTCTCTAAATTCATTCATGTTCATGTATGTGGATTTATAATCCACTTTTCACAAGATGATAATCAGAAATATTCATCCACCTGAAATACATATTTGTTTCCTAGTACTGAAAACTAACTTCAGTGAATGGTGCATACAAATCCTAATTATTCTACAGTAACTGACCCAGTCTAACATCAATGCAAGTAGACTCCTATGGGACATGATATGTAATGTGTCATTCATTTGTATTCGACACTGGTACATTATTGTTTCTTCAGTTTTGCACATCACAGGATATACATTTCATCCACAATTCACAAATTAATAAGCATTTGTTTCAAACTTTAATCATCTTGCTTCAGAACACATGTATTGTCAGGGTTTCTTGACTGGTCTTTTCATGAGACTTCTTTCCAAACACATTATTTTGAATTTCCATAATCATTTTGAAGCAAAACTCACACACTCTTCATAATAAACCAAAACACTAATATTTCCATTAGATATATACCTGGTTGGAATGAATGATTGTATATCAATATATGATTTCCTTTAATTTTTCAGATATCAGTTAATTCATTATTTAAAGTTCAAAAAAGTTATATTATTTATTCACAGTATGGTCTATTCATGCTTTTTCTCTATGTTCCTAGAAACAGGGTACACCTCTTTGTAACCCCGATTCTCATTTACACCTTCAATATATTGCTCCCAGAAATGGTGAAAGAAATACTCATGTCACCTCATTATCACAGTAATATTCTGGACAAGAAATGGAAAGGTCACACTTATGATTGTACCAAAGCCTAAATGGAAAGTGAACATGGATTTCTAAAAACATCCATGCCCAGGTTGCCTAATGCTGTCAATTGTCAATCCTATTAGTGACTACATATTTTTTTTTTTCCTAATTTATATATTCAAACTCAACCCTGTTGAAAATGTCTAATTCTATCACTCACTTTATACTTTGCCTGATTTCGTAATGTTTCTATTGATATCTGCTTTTCTACATATTTTCCCCAGTTCAACATAGTGACTGACTCTTCATATGTGCTGACATTTACATTCACTCAACAACCGAAAGTCTATTGCTAAAGAACTTTTGGTCCAAATCCTATACTCACTCTTCTTCCTAAACCTACCGACTATCTTCCTAATCCTACTGAATATCCCTTTTTAACTGGATGTTCTCTTCTAAATTCAATCATCCAATGTACAAGGTCCTATGCCATTGTATATCGAATTATCTGAGGCATCTTTGCTAAACATCATTCAAAGCTAAGTATCCCAATCAAGGGCAAAACCCTTCTGGGCTTCAAATCATACCTAGATTTCTGTTTTCCTACTTATATTTCACCTCTATATTCTTGTAAATATTGCAGGTTCCCAATACCATTATTCATCACACAGAATCACTCGTAACCCAAATCAAACCTGTTTTTAACCCCAAGTATACACCGTTCCCTCAATCATTTTACAGAAGAGCAGGGACAGAGTGGTTCTTACAATACAGGAAAGTTGGGGACCTTCCACCTGATGAGAACCTCAAATGTCCATGCACAAATGATACCTGGAGAAGTTCTAGGCAGGTATGAAGCACCTGAGAGAGCAAAAGTCATCTTCCATGGCAAACAACCTGGTCAGGATGAAGGGATGTGTCTGAATCTGAATCTCTCTCTTCTTATTGTAGAGAAGATGGACCAAACCAGGCCTGAGTGGAGAGCTGTTCCCAGGTGATAATGGTTGATATACATTCTACTTTATGAAAGTGTCACAGGAAGTAGGGGCAACCTCCATCTTATGTTACCCTTGGAAGCAACTGTTAGGACAAAGTGGTTGCCAAGGCAGTGACCTCATTCAGTTCCAAAGAATGTGACATACCTCATTTCCTTGGTGATGGAACTCTCTGAACTTGGTATCCAAGAAGCCAGGCACCCAGAGGCAGTCCCAGTCCCAGTCCCAGTGGGCTCACTTGTTTGGATTTACCAAGGACAGAGTCAGTTTTCTTGGTACCTAATGATGTGAGGATGGCCAAATGCCAGGAGAGCTCTGAAGATGGACCGTTCCTGAGAAAACAGGTAGTGGCTAACCACTTTTTCCTGACATCTTCACAAAGTTGGTCAAGGAAACAAGATATGAGAGAAGACAGGCCATTTCGGGGGAACATAGTATGGCCCACCAGTCAGAGGACACTCCGGATAGTCACAGACCTACTTGGGGGAAGGAGGTGCCTCTGTGGGAGTGGGTGTGGGTTTGTTGTTTTGTCTCATGTTCTGAGAATAGATAGGAAAGGTGGTTTGTTTGGTTTGGAGTGGACAGTTTCTAGTAAGTCATTTGACACGGCGAGTGTTTTGTGTATCCCACTGTGTCCGTTGTTGTAGACATTAGAAAAGAGAATGCATTAATGAATGTGTCCTGTCTAGTATAAATCATCCCATAATTCATCCTGCCCAATATATGAATGGACTGCAGCTTGTCTTATCAATGTGCAACACCTGCTATCTTTCTAAGTTGTTGTTTTCTTCCTGAATTCTGGAAACTCTCCAGAATAGGCTCATGGATTTGTGTCCAAAATATGTACCACCTCCAAGCTCTGTGACATGGCCATGTACTGGATAGCTGAAGAGAATGGCGAGCATCTCAGAAAACTCAGATATCAGTGTGACCAGGAAAGTCTCAGTGCAGAAACCCTGCTTTGGGCCTTTTGCTTACTTATTGTTGTGTTGCACTGAATGTCAAGAAGGTCTTTGCCTCAGGCCACCCCTTTGTGAAGCCTGAAGAAAACAGTTTTCAAATGGAAATGAATGGGCCTCACCTGTGGCTCTTTGCTTAATTGCTTTGGAAAGGGATGTGTCTTTATCAGCCTCTTGGGCCTGTGTGTGGCTGTGACTTAGATTCTCAGCACCTGATGGATCTTAAGAATGATCCCATGTGAGCTTCCAAAACCAAAATGGCAAAAAATTTCATTCATTGTGGATGAAGTCTCTTGCCTTCCTCTGTTAGGTTCCTGCACTCCATCAAATGACAATAGGGATTCTTTGGGTCAAATGAGTTCTTCAAAGCCCTGCAGAGGTGCTTGTGTTTTCGCATGACTCTAAATCACCTAAAGAATCGATACCTAAAATCAGTAGGCCTCAAATTGGAGAAACACAGAAGTATTAACGGCAGGCTTATTTGTTCACTCCCTGGTTAACAGAAACGGTGTCCAGGCTACCCTGACGTTAGGCAAATGAGGGGCAACGAGCAGATTTTGGACACTGTCATTGGCTGCGCCCCTCATGGAAACCTCCAGCCAGAGGTTAAGATGATTGACTATACAGAATAAGATGAGGGCCATGTGGGAGTGTTTTGGTTTTAATTTTGGTCATTTGTGTGGCATTGGAAAAAATGACTGGGTCCACGTGGACTTGAACTCTTGTGTGATTCCCCTTAGAGACTGGGTTTTTGGAACTGAACTCAGAGAAGCATTGCCATGAATTTTGTTGGGATTTTAAGAGGCCACGCATGAAAGTCGCTCTTGGAAACTGAGACTTAGGCCCCGGGTGGATTTCCACAGAGGCCTGGGAATCTCAGCAAGGATATCACATGATTTTATTCTTAAAGAAATGGCAGCCATAGTTGAGAGTCAAAACACACATGGACCTCACATTGTAGACCTCAATGGGCCTCGCCTAATGTGATCTTTTGTCCACTCTTTGGGAAGCCGTGCCTGTGAGAGTTCTCCAGAGATTTCATTGAAATGAGCTTCCTCACCATTTAATGTTTGCTGAATGAACTGAAACCCACAGTGCCTCCAACTTCATGCTTGAAAAATGGCTAGATAATACCATGAAATTTTTGAAATTCCTATGACCAGGTGGCACTGGAGAAACAATGGATGTCCTGTTGCTGATCATGAGTATACCAGACAGTGCCTTGATTTACTGAGTTTCATGAAAATGGTGTAGAACAGAGATGCCAGTAAGTTGGAGCCTGCTGAGTAGTGGGTCTAGAGCAATGGTGGGGAGGTGTTTGATAAAACATCCGTGGTAGGGCCATGTTTATCTACCATTGGATTCCAAATGGCTTGTAACTGACATGGTGCAGCCAGCAGACCCTTATATGTAAAGGCATCTTGTTATATGGAGAGTTTTCAGAGGAAAATTAAGAATCAGGTTGATATGGACAAGGGGGCAATGGGGCAAGCTGTGAGAGAT